>NC_068360.1:97285820-97503320 GCF_020536995.1 Dreissena polymorpha | reverse complement strand
AATCACTTTCCTGACTTTCTTAGTTGTGTTTTCACGTTACTGCAATGCGAACATCAACTACCAAATGTGCAAAGTTGTAAAATCACACAATATGCAATATGTTACATTAATTATTTCATTAAGTTTAAGACATAAAGCATACAATATATGCGTTAAAAATTATTGTTATGTCGTATAACTTAAAAAAATATTACCGCTTGGTATAGAAAACATTTAGAGAATAATAGGTTACTGCCTGATGTTTTTGCCCTATATCAGGCAAGGCTTAGAATACTATAACGGCGAGGCTTGCCGAGACGTTATTTTATTTGGGTCGAGCCTGATAGATTACACAAAGGTCAGACAGTAACCTTTTTATGTATAAAATACTACTACGTCCTCGATTTTTAAACATGGCTAAAAAGCTGCAGTTTTTGCGGGAAAGAATTTTACAAAAACTGACAAATGATACGCTACATGTTATTTATACTTGTAAGCAGTTTATGATAGTTGTATAGAAGTACGATATGTTTACTACAATTATGGCGTTATTTTGTTTGGACGTTATTGAAAAAAAACAACTTATCACTACATATTTGTATTTTTTATGTTTTTCTCAGAAGGAATTACAACACTTGCATGGTTATCTGTTTCCCATTGTTTACACCTCATTTTAAGGCATTAAGGTATATAAGGCATTTATGTATACACATATACCAAATAAGGCTTAATTAAAACCGGAGATAAAACATAAGGGTTGGCAACTTGGCAATGCCAATAGGTAATATGCGAATAGCAGAAAATCAAAATGTCGTAGATAGATAGATAGATCAAATTTCACTGTGCTTGAAATGTTCAGAGGTCAACATACCAAAATGTCCAGTTATTTTCTTACTGCATATTTGTTAATTTCTCTGAAAATGATGCTTAATAGACATTTAAGGGAACTAATAAACAAAAAACCTTTTTGATGATACTTAATATATTGTAGATTTAGATGTCTGGTTATATTTGCATCAATGATGAAGAAGTGAAAAGAGAGAAAATTGCAAAATGCTTACACAAAAAGCAGATTGCTGCTTAAATTGAAATCGTTAGAATAAAACATTTCCCACGAAGAAACTGATTGAACTAAATGTAAAATTTTGGTCAAGGGCGTATATAATTTTATGAATATAATATGAGTTGTTCACCAAGTGTGTCCATTCTTCAAGGTTGTACGATTAAGTCTTCAGCCACGTTTCGTTTTCCTTGATTTGGTCGAAGTTAATTTGCAGAATATAAAACAAACATTGCACCGTGTAGACCTTATCCACTACAATCAACGTCACTGCATTTTATTCAGTGATAGTATGGTCATCTAGAGTTTTTTGAAAATGGCTTAATACATTTGGCATATCATATTTAATAGGTATGTATCATACACATGTTCAAAACATTGACGGGACATATGTGTACGGTCACAGAGTCTGGATACGCACAGTCTAAATGTGGCTGATAGCGCAGAGCAAGCGTGTTCATTTCAAACAGTCATATCTACGTTTCAAATCTGCATCACAGATTAACTGCTCAGTTGCCTGTCTGACTTTTTAAGCCAGTTCTCGTTTGCGCCTTCATAGAAGAATCATGCTACGTGTCGGTGCGGTGTTTTTGTTGCTTTTGGTGGTGTCCCGGGGCGCCTCTCTTGAGCCCAGATACAGGTCCGAGTTCACCTACGCTGAACAGCTTCTGGAGAAGATGATCCGAATGGAGGCAGAAATGGACAAGTGGGAGACACGGGTGAATGAGCAATTCGGACAGCTGACGAGCTTACGGGAACACATTGACCATATGACGAAGACCGAGGATTCGCGTCTGAAGCTCATACAGGAGGCGTTTGTGGAATCCCGTAACAACATAACGGCACTGCAGTCGCGAACTGATGGCCTAGAACAGCAGCTCAAAGAGAAAATGAAAAAAGGTGAGTTTCATTTGCAACATATTATCAGATATTGCTCATTAGTCTAGACCATTTTTGTAATACATGTATATGATATTTTCAAGTATTTGACTTTGCACACTGTAATAAACATTTAATACTCCTAAGAAACTATTCACATGCAAAATATGCAGAGTAACCATTTATTTGAGATTTTTAAATTGAAACGTTCAAATTTCTGGGATGTCTGGGCTTGGCATATTTGATGATCTTTGCGGTATTAAATGCAATACATATGTTCGATTACACCGGTAATACATGCGACGAAAGCGACACTTTTTATGGGGGTGGGCATTAAATGTCAAGACTGCGAAATTATTGCTCCTTACAATACATGGAAAATATTAATATTTATATTAACACAATGTATCGACAAATTTTCTTTTCTTTTATTTCTTAATTAAATATTCGATAATAGATATAGGCGGTTATTATGGTTCACACTTCAAAATGCTCACGTCATACGCACGAGACCTTAAATATCTATATATCATCACCATAAGCATCATCATCATTATTTGCTCGAGAACATTGAGGCAGGCAGAGTTCAATGAAAAGTCCATGGATGCTCCTTTTTAAATGTTTGTCAAGTCGCAATTTGTATATGAAGGTCACCAATTCCTAACACAGATTTCAAAAAAAACGAAAGCTTTAATAGCAATCTTGATTCTAAACCAGAAGGGACATGTGTCTAATATTTAGTGTATAAAATCGTTTGTGGTCCTCGCACGGCACTGAGGTTTGGAATTGGTCGTATAACATAATATACTAAGCCTATAATACATTTGAGTATATAATAAACATACACTGGTATTAAAATAGGCCACTTTGTGCTAACTGTATATGTTTATAGTTAAAATGTAAACAAATCCTTCTACAGTAAGGTCTAGAAGTGTATTGTTGTGCATGGAACATAGTATGGTGGTCCTCTACCATGTTTGACCCAACAATAACCTTATTGTTGAACATACACAAAGTGAAACACGATGTGTTGTGCACCCGCACGTCATACACCCAGAAATACAATGCATCCTTCATGTATGACAAAGAACCAACTGTCAAACAGTGAGACACAAAACAAATGTACTGAAAGAAACACACGTACACAACAAGCACACTTATGACACATGAATACCACTGTGGCAACCACCTAAAAGTGGTCAATGTCATTTGTTGTTTAAACAGGTTTTAAGGATCTCTTAACCTCGCATATGGCCTAGAGCTGTATGCATGGTGAAATGAAACAAACAATTATCAGGTACACCACCTATTTTATGAAAATCCTTGAGAGATATAGCAATATATTGTTTAATTATCAAATCGTCGTCATGCATTTCCAGGAATAAGCCGAAAGTGTGGTTGTTAACAGGAAAATTGGTCATTGGTCCTTTGTTAGATGTGTATGTAAGCATTAAGCTTTTAAAATTGTCCCGTCCTATGAGTTGCTAGTTTCGTATGTATGTTGAAAGTAAAATTTTAAATAAAATATCTTCTTAAATTGTAATGCAGATCAATTATGTATGTTTTATGTAGCGTAATTGATGATCTTTTACTATAAAGTTTCCAATCAATACGCTTGGGTTACAATTTTCCTCCCACTACGGGTAATGTGTTTCATTACAAGATAACCTTCAACTAAAATGCATATTTTATTTGATATGTGTAATACAATAAGTGCTGTAACATTTTTTGCCTTAAGGCGATGGCTTAAAAATATTTGTCAAAAAATGGAGGTAGATTATATTGCTTATATATAGACTTTAGAAAGGCATTCGATAAAATAAACCACAATGTAATGTTTCAAGCACTTACCAAAAAGGGAATTAAAGGTAAATTCATTGACGTATTAAAACTATGTATAGCTCTCTCCTTTCCTGCGTAAAAGTCCATAATACAACCGACACTAATTCTGCGGCGAAGTATGGAACCAGTTGTCAAATTACTATATCAGAGTTTTTTCAATGTAATATTGGTACCCGTCAGGGAGACAAGACCAGTTCCACCATATTTGCTCTATTTATATATGAATTATCAGTTATGCTACGTGAAACGTGTGGGTCTGGAATTTTTATTTCAAATGAAATACCTGACATTTTATGTCTCATGTTTGCAGACGATATTGCAAGCTGTGCGGAAACGGCCTTTAAACTTCAACAACAGTTAAACGTTGTTGATCAATTATGCATTAATACGGGAATGGAGATTAATTTAGATAAAACTGAATTTATTGTTTTTAGAAATGGCCGACCTTTAAGAAATTACGAGCGCTGGACATATCGGGGTACGAAATTAAATACCACTTCCGCTTATAAATACATGGGATTATTGTTTACACCCAAATTATCGTGGAACGCGGCGCAAGAAAAACTAAGTGCACAAGCTCAAAAAGCAATATTCTCAATTTATAGTTATAAAGAGACTTTTGGAAACTGCCCTATTAAAGAACTCTTTTTACTTTTTGATAGCATGGTAAAGCCAATATTGTGTTATGGCTCACAGATATGGGGATATGAATATGTAAATGCCATTGAAACTGTCCAAAATAAATTTTGTAAACGCATTTTGCATGTAAGGAAAAATACTAATACATTTATCGCCCTTGGCGAATGTGGCCGACTACCCTTATCTGTTACATATTTTTTTAATTGCATTAAATATTGGTGTAAACGTTTAATGATGCCTAATAACATATTGCCTAAACAATGCTATACTATGTTAATATCAATAGATAACGCCGGGCGTACTTGCTGGGCAACACATGTAAAATCTTTAATATTTAGATATGGTTTGGGATTCGTCTGGATCTCTCAGGATATTGGCAGCGTAGACTTATTAGTGTGTAATTTTCGTCAGCGTATAATTGATTGCGTCACACAAAATTGGCACAGTGACATAAACAATGCATCTAGAGGTTACCATTATAAGAATTATAAATCTCTACTTAACACCGAAATATATTTGCGGATGGAAATTCCCCTATATATCAGATAGCCTTTGCCAAGTTTAGATGCTCCAATCACAAATTAACTATTGAAATTGGTAGGAAGTTGCATCTTGAATATAATTTGAGAATTTGTAATTTTTGTTATATCGAGAAACATTTATCTTAGCAGTTGCATCTTGAATATAATTTGAGAATTTGTAATTTTTGATTTATCGAGAAACATGTATCTATTATTGATTGTGAATACCATGGGTTTGTTCAATGTAGTAAATACGACGTTGTCCGTAGAGAATTTATATATAACTGGTATATGAGTGGAAACTCTGTACATGATTGTTACAATCTGATGAGCAAAACAGATAATGACACACTATTGAAATTGTGTTTGTATGTGTATCATCTTTTGAACAAAATTGAAAAGCTGATATATTTTTAAAGTATCAATAACACAACGTAATATGTTGACATATTTACGTATTAAGATGATGTATATAATCTTTTGAACAAAATTGAATAAGCTGATATATTTTTAATGTAACATTAACACTATGTAATATGTTGACATATTTTAGTATTAAGATGATGTGTTCGCAGCTAAAAACATGTGTTATATTTCATATCAAATACTGTGTATTTTGAGCCAACGGCCTTTATTTACTTAATAAACTGAGTTGAGTTGAGTTGAAAAATTAATGATAGTACTCTAAAACATCGTGCATCTATTGGCACAATTTGCTTTATAACTTAGCCCGATACTTATTTTCCCTCTTCAATGAAAACTCATATTCTTATATGACAATAATTTAACCTTTTTAGCACTACCTGTTCAGGTTAATATAATACATTGGGCTCTTATGTAAGCGTATAAGGGCATTTCGCACTCTTGTTCATTATTGTTTAAAGTATATACATTAAAATGTTATATTGAATGTAACATTCACTTGATGATTACCGACCCTGTGTGCATATAAGAAACAAACATAACTAACGAAATGCGATAACATACACATGAGCAGTAGGTATGAAACACAATCAAACAGAAACGCCGAACAATACGTTTTGTATTATGTTATTTACAACTGAATAGTGTTTACCAAGTGCAGAGTCAAAGAGTGGAAAGGCATTTGAGCACTTACCTTAAATAACCGACTTGCGGGCATTAATACAAACTTATCTCTTGGAGTTTAAATAGTGTCTTGTACAATATCGCTAGTGAAAATAGAAACAAACATGTAGACCAAATGCAGCAGATGTGACCGCAGCAAAACAGATACATTATGTTAATCTGTTGTTGGCACGGACAGCTGACACTGAGTGTATACATGTTGTTCATCAACTCGTATAATATACTATATATTCCATAATTAATGTCCCTGTCTTAACAATCGAAGCAATGACTCAAGCCGATACATGCCAAATATTATGCTGCGTTTACACCATGTTCTGCTGCGTTTACACCATGTTGCCGGCGACCACGGCAGTCCCGTTTGTCCGAAACGTATCGCGCCGTGTGGCTTTTGCAATTTTTGACCTTAAATCCAAGGTTTGGTAGGTTGTGCTTAATTTCCTCACGGTTTATCAAGGTATCCGTGACGTGCCGTCGAAGCGAAAACGCGGCCCTTCGACGGTGCGCTAAGTTTTCATCCACGGTCTGCCACGGATGTATAAATGTTGCTTCAAGGTACGATGCGTTCTGTTAAGTTCCCGCACGTTTTTTGCGTTTGTCATGCAGGTCTGATACGTTGTACACGTTTGCCATTCATTTGTCACGTTCTGTCAAGGTACCGTGCGGATCAAACGTGGACATCCGAGAGGTTTCGGGCACGATTGTGCTCCCGGTATAAAAGAAAACTCTCAAGCAACAGTATTTATTATAACAAAATAATTCCAGTGACATGGATGTGAACGACGAGGATGATTTTATGTTTGCCTGCTTATTTGCAGCATTAATAAAATCTTTGCGTCGTAAAGAGCTGAAAGAAGCAAAAAAGTCCGGGAAAAGACGAAAAAGGAGGCCAAGGTCCCTGTGGGTTCGTCCATGGCTATCGGAAGCTAGAATGCCGCAGCAGGGACACTTTGATGCATTTCTTACCAGGGAACTCCGCAACAAAGATATCAACACCTTTCAGAATTATCTGAGGATGCCCCCAGAACTATTCGACGAGATCCTTGAACGGATATCTCAAGTCATCTCAAGACAAGATACGAAGTATCGCTCCTCACTTACACCTGGATTGAAACTGGCACTGACTCTGAGGCATTTGGTGGAAGGCAAGTACTTTCAGGTTGTTCCTCTACTTGAACGTCGTTTGCAGCACGGGGGGTAGCCTTTGTTCGGCGCTTTCTTGGTGGCATGTTTGCTCATCGAGTGTTCAGACTGAAATGAATGTTTCCTGAGAAGCACGGCTTTTATATACTCAGTTTCAGACCGCGCGAATCGTTTCAGACCGTACAACAACTCAACTGGCCGTAACGCATCTGCCTGCAAAACGCAACACACCGTAACGGGTCGGATTAAACACGTAGCAAAACGGCTATCAATTATCCTAGCTTGCCGTAGTTATCTTGACAAAGCGTAACAAAACGTAACACAACGTGAAAGAAACTTAACATGTCGGGGAATGAAAAGGATTCCCGTCAGAGTACGGACACTTTTCGGGTTCTGTTACGGTCTGCTACGTACTGTCACGTTGTGTTGCGTTTAACAAGTTCTATCACGTTTCTCATTTCCGCCGTGACAGTTTAAAATTTTGGCACGGCAACCACGGCAACCCCGTTGTGTAACGTTTGGCTATTTCGTTCCCCTACGTTGCCTCACGTTCATCCCGTTTCCTCCATGGTGGCCCGAAACGTGATTGCCGTGGTCGCCGGGAACATGGTGTAAACGCCGTGGTTGCCGTGCCCAAATTTTAAACTGTCAAAACATTTGCCACGGCAGTCACGGCAGTCAGCTCTTTACAACGCAAAGATTGTATTATTGCTGCAAATAAGCAGGCAAACATAAAATCATCCTCGTCGTTCACATCCATGTCACTGGAACTATTTTGTTATAATAAATACTGTTGCCTGAGAGTTTTCTTTTATACCGGGAGCACAATCGTGCCCAAAACCTCTCGGATGTCCACGTTTGATCCGCACGGTACCTTGACAGAACGTGACAAATGAATGGCAAACGTGTACAACGTATCAGACCTGCATGACAAACGCAAACAACGTGCGGGAACTTAACAGAACGCATCGTACCTTGAAGCAACATTTATACATCCGTGGCAGACCGTGGATGAAAACTTAGCGCACCGTCGAAGGGCCGCGTTTTCGCTTCGACGGCACGTCACGGATACCTTGATAAACCGTGAGGAAACTAAGCACAACATACCAAACCTTGGATTTAAGGTCAAAAATTGCAAAAGCCACACGGCGCGATACGTTTCAGACAAACGGGACTGCCGTGGTCGCCGGGAACATGGTGTAAACGCAGCATTAGTTTATTTTTTTTTGATGATGTTGTTTAACGTAAAGACACGATTCTTGCAAGATAATTCGGTGATGAAACTTGACACGTCTGTTCAGAATGACGCTGATAAAAGTGACTATTTTTTAATAAAAGTTTCTTGTCAGAATTGCAAACAACTAGTGTTAGACAGACAAACGATCTTCCATAAATAAAAAGTATTATCCTTGTGTCAACAACCACATTGAACAAACTGCTGGAGGCCGGCAATAACGTTTTGGGTTTTCACAAAATAGCATGTTGCATGATACGATTCTCAAACTGAGCGTCTTTTTTACAACTGTATGTAATTTCCGTTTGGCCTAGGGCAGAAACTCTATTTCGCAACTCATTTCATAGATCCAAATTAGATCCAAAATAAATAGTAAATTTCCGACTTCGCGTGTCGTAAAGTCCGGTTTCTTTAATTGGCATAATGTTTTAAAAGTATATTTCCGTCTTCGTTTGTCGTGAAGTCTACTCCCTTAAATGGCATAAGTCAACCAATAGCCTCGCGTAATGTATTACTGATCATTAAGTCTAAGCGTACTTTCCCGGGATGAGGGGCTGGGGCATTCTCATTGTTTACCTATAGCTTTGTAAGATTATGTTTCGAATGCCGATATCAAACCGATCTGGCGATCTTGCCGCGAGAAACAAGTGAAAAAAACTATTTATCAGCAATGAATTGTTGTGTCAGTACTTACATGCACTTATCAAACATGCCATTGGGAGTACACCTCCGCTCTCCCTTCATTTGATATCTAAGTAAAGTTGCCATTGTATTTCTGAATAATTGTTACAGCCATCTCTGAAGATGCGTTTGATTGTATAGCAAAAGCACTACAGCCTTTCATTTGTTGTTTCAGATGATTGATCATTAATGGCATTATGCGTAAGTTTTCAAAACGTAAGTGTAGTCACAAATACTCTATGAAACTTAAATTGTTTATTGTGTAATACATGTGGACACTGCAGAGAATTTTTGTATTTGTTTTATTTTTAATTAAACTTGTTGCAAACTTGTGAAGCGCTTAGATAGATATTTGATTCTTGAAATGATCAAATTATTTACACATTATTTATATAATTTGAGTCAAAACGTTGGAAAATGACGAGATACGTTATATAATAAACTTAGAATATTTAAACTGAGTTAATTTGATGATATTTATTGTTTAATCCTTAGTATAAACATTTTGTTTGGTGTCATAATGGAAGTAGCAGTAATCTGTTGACTAAATTATATGTACAGAGGCTACTTTCATAAATGCATACTTATAAATCTTCCCCAAGCACATTCGAGCACAGAAACAATACCCGAAATATACCTCATTTAATTGTTTCTCCTTCCCTATATGTAATTATAAATAATATTAGTTCAAACCGAAATCTAATGAAAGTTTAAACGAACTAACCAAATTGAAGTCTATGTAAATTATGATTGGATAATGGATGAGTGTTTTTTAATGTGAGATATGTGTATAGCATCACAGTAGAATTGTTTATAACAATGTATGTTACACTGTTTACAAACCCAGTCATTTCGATATGTATATAAACGTTTACACCCTTCAAGACATTTTGAGCACTTTGCTGATTTAATAGGCAAGGCAGTAGGTTGTATTTTATGCATTACACGCCCAATAAACTTTTCGGACTTCATTGTAATTAAGTGAGGCTCTTTTAGGGACAATGTTTTGACGACGAAAATTCGGTAACCAGTGCAACATTTGGTCAAATTACCATTTATGCGCAGTTTGTCACTTCCGATTGAAATAACTTCAAGGCCTTTGGATGTTGAAGCGCTTGTGATCAGTCCTTCGTCGACAGAGAGGATGATATTTGAACACACCCGTGTAGTGTTTTCACATCTAGTCTATCTTGATTGTCTTTCCTGTCTTTTGTGACTTGTGATCGCCAAGCAGGTCGCGTTTCCGAAGAAACACTAATGGCGGGTCACCGTCTTTGTTGACTTATTTGTTTGTACATGCCCATGATACTTCCAGTTCAGTTTTCACACTAATTTTCCACACTTGGATCTACTATATTTACACAATTCCTTTCCGATACAAAACCTGTGATAATTTGCTTTCAAAACCCTGTTTGTATGTAGTCTTAAACCATTTAAATGTTCGATTTGTACGAAGCGCAAAATGTACGCAGCCTTGGCTTGTGCCGGTTACACTCCACTCCAATATGAAAACGTAATTTAACGAAAGACCGATACTAAAATCAGAACAGAACCGGACGAAGATTTGCATTCTTTTCAAAACAAAAACTATATCTCAAAGCATAATCAAATAAGATATATAAGCGATAATGAAGATTTTAAGGTAGCGCTCCTGTAATGATTTACCGCGATTTCTTCAATGATCGGAGAGCCTTTTTACCTGATCACTTATGGATATCTAATTTAAGCAGGTACTTTTGTTAAGTTGTTGTGGCGAGGGGTTGAGGCGATAGACAAGATATATTTTCGGATATTCCCGCGCAAGTTCGAGTCCTGCCGACAACGCATACATTTTGCGACGCGTTTTATTTCTGTTTTAACGTAATTTGAATACAGAAAACATATTAGCAATGTTTATTGTTAAATATGTTGCACTTTTTATGTAAATTCTTCAATGTTTAAATCTAAGGAGAGAGAACTTGCTTCTTTCGTTTCAATCCTGTTCTGCTTATATTGTGTAAGATCTGTATATATTGTGCTTGCCATAACAAATAATTATGTTTAATTATGTTTAAACCAATTTTTTAAATAAAAAAAACGTTACGGCTAAATTGGGTGATTTACTGCTGAAAATACGAAACATGCATGTTGCAGTTCTATTTTTATTTAAAAAAGTAAACGGTAAATCTCTCTTTTTCTTGGTATTTTTGCTGTTTATAGTGTATCTATACAAACTAAGTTCAAAATATTACTTAAATGATACGATTTTGAATTGTATGACACTTTGTTTTTAACAAACCCAATTTCTACTTGGCTGAAACCACTTATATTTGGCGCTCTTCCATAGATAACAAGTTATACAAAATAAATGCCTGATAAAAAACACTTATGTCATCTTGTTTAAACTTTAAACACTGCATGCCCATATTTGGAAATTTGGATTAATTATGGAACTTTCATATGCCCTAGGGGTGCAAATAAACTGGACAAAAGCCGTGCATAGGGGTTGTTTTGAAAAAAAATCAGTATATTATTTTTAAAAAGCATAGAAAGCCTACCTTAAAATGTGCATGTAGTTCAGTTAAATGATGCTGAACAGAAAATAATACATTAGATTATATTTGAAAAGGTGCCCATTATGGATGCGCTTCCTTAAATCAAACGACAACGTAATGCAATATACCAGATTTTGCTTCTGACTGTAGAAAAAACGCCGCAGGGCTCTTAAAGCGAGATTACGATTTTGTCAAATATTAAAAAAGTATAAAAAATGTGTAAAAAACGTTTTATATATCTCAATAAAATTGAAATAAAAGTTCAGAAGAACCTGTGTCGAAAAATGCGAAATAAGCCAGATATTTATTTATGAAAAAGAAAATGTCTGTACAGGCGAATTCGACAGTATGTATATCATGCATGTACGATGTGAATCTAAATTTAGTTTAACGGTTCATTTTTAATTCCTGCTACGATATATATTCATACGACACACGAACACTAACTCTGTTCTTAATAAAAAGGCTAATGCTTCGGTTATTGTAGGAAAATATGTACGAAATATCTTCGTCACAATCAGCTCGGGGCGCTTATTTGTCTTTGCTGCACTGTATGAAATTCGTCTTCAATGTATAAATGTTCTGGCCTATTTTGTGTTTTTGTTACATATTTTATCAATATATTACAATTTAATTTTACACACATAAAAATCGTATAATCTCGCTTTAAACGTAATATCATGAGTGCTCATGGTTTAAATATATCTCATAGTTTGACTTGCATTAAAACAATACGGTGTAAATGTTATTATACATTGATGCCGTCTGTAGACGATGATATATTTCAACATTATTATTTATCTTATCTACCAATTGTATATGATTTGATTTCACAATATATATTGATGTAAGTAATCTTGTGGATGTATATAAATCTATTCAAACACTGTTTACATCACATTTACATATATACCATTTTCACTATTACAATTACTATGTTTCTTTGAGGAAAACATGAACGTACATTAATTCCATTGACGCGGATTTTGCAATTGCGGTCGATCTGTAATAATCCTATATGGACTGAGTTGGGCCAAACGGCATGCAGTATACTTATACAAAGCAGAATTGTAATCATTTGATGTTAAGATGTTGTAATGTGATCGACAACACGAGCGGTGCCCTGCATACACAACGTACGTGGCGTTTTGTGTCGGTAGGATATAAATTCACGCGATAAGTAACTTATACTTATCTTTAACACACATTGTTTTGACCGTGTTATCAAAGAATGAACGGTTATTGAAACCATGAATTAATTGCACAATTTGCCCGTTTATTTTCGTTATTATAGGCCTGACAACATATTAATACTAAAGCAAGTTTCGTTGTAAACGCATGTATATTCTATTGTTTATTGGGACATAAACTATGTACTGATGAGTTGCATATTTTTTAGATATAAAACATCTAAAATAGTTAACCATAATGGTTAACCATTTCCCTAAGTGAATGCCAAATAATTAAATTGTAGTATCATTGCAGCTAGTATGTCGCCATTACTGATATATAACTAACATTTTAAATAATGAAATAATGTGCAGTGTTTGATGTCGTTCGTATTTTATTTAAAAGGTATACATTAATCTGACAAGGAAACCGGTACACACGGCGAATGTACACAGCAACAAGAATGCTAATTTCATTGTTTGAATAATACAAATGAAATATACTGTCCCTGTCTTTATGTAAACAAAAAAAACAGTTATATTGAAGCTTAGTAAACCAGTTAATACAAACACACGATACATGGATCATATCAAATAACCACAGGAATGTAAGTACTTGTCAGATTATATGTACAAAATATATAGAATAGATCAGTGAAAAGTGTTTATGCTAAATTATATTACGGCAAAATATGTTTCAATAGTGTTACACGAAATATACCGATTGCTGCGGAGCACTTATTTGATAATTTAGTAAGTATATTTGTACCGTGCGCATTATGAGTTATGCTATATTATTGGCTGATTGGACATTGAATGTTACCCGTCATAAACCGTCTGATACGATTCGTATCATACGGTTTCGAATCATACGGTTTAACGTAGGATAGGGTCCAAAAGTCTTAAAAGCGTATTATACGGTTTAAAGCGTATCATACGGTTTATAAACCCTCTGGTACGATTCTAACTAAACCGTCTGATACGAATACGACTTTTGGACCTATCCGTATCCCATACCAAAACCGTCAAATACGATTCTAGCTAAACCGTCTGATACGATGGTTTGATACACATACGACTTTTGAACTCATCCGTATCCCGTAATTATTCAATGTCTAATCAGCCAATTTATAGATTAATATGGCATACGGATAGGTCAAAAAGTCGGATGTGTATCATACCATCGTATCAGACGGTTTAACTAGAACCGTATCAGCGGCTTTGGGATCATAAACCGTCTGATACTATCGTATCAGACGGTTTTGACTCATGGCCCAATTGTAAGCTTAACTGTTTGTTGCGAAACCGTATGATACGATTCGTATCAGACGGTGTACAATTCGTATCATACGGTTTAGCGTAAACCGTATCATACGGTTTACACTGAATGCATCTTTTTAAGATCTGATTGGCTGATTGGACATTGAATATTACCCTTCATAAACCGTCTGATACGATTCCTATCATACGGTTTCGAATCATACGGTTTAACGTACGAACCGGTACAAAAGTTTTAAAAGCTTATCATACGGTTTAAAGCGTATCATACGGTTTATAAACCGTGTGATACGGTTCTAACTTAACCGTCTGATACGAATACGACCTTTGGACATTTCCGTATCCCATAAATAATACCCGTTATAAACCGTCAGATACGATTCGTATCAATACGGTTTCGAATCTTACGGTTTAACGTACGAACCGGTCCAACAGTTTTAAAAGCGTATCATACGGTTTAGAGCGTATCATTCGGTTTATAAACCGTATGATACGGTTCTAACTGAACTAAGGGATACGGATAGGTCCAAAAGTCGTATGTGTATCATACCATCGTATCAGACGGTTTAGCTAGAATCGTATCAGAGGTTTTTGGGGTAATAAACCGTCTGATACGATCGTATCAGACGGTTTAGCTAGAATCGTATCAGAGGTTTTTGGGGTAATAAACCGTCTGATACGATCGTATCAGACGGTTTTGACTTTTGGACCGATTGTACGCTTAACTGTTTGATGCGAAACCGTATGATACGATTCGTATCAGACGGTTTAAGATTTATATCATACGATTTAGCGTTAACCGTATCATACGGTATACACTGAATAAATCTATTTTTAGATCTTATTGGCTGATTGGACATTGAATATTACCCGGCATAAACCGTCTGATACTATTCGTATCATATGGTTTTGAATCATACGGTATAACGTACGATACGGTCCAAAAGTCTTAAAAGCGTATCATACGGTTTTAAGCGTATCATACGGTTTATAAACCGTATGATACGGTTCTAACTAAACCGTCTGATACGAATATGACTTTTGGACCTATCCGTATCCCATACATTCTAAATCGTTTGATACGAATACGACTTTTGGACCTATCCGTACACCATAGTATAGCTCCTCATGTCTTAACAATTCTGCCTTTCATGGCTTGCGATCGCAAAGCAATGTCGCGTTCCCAAAGAAATACTAATAGCGGGCCGCCATCTTTGTTTACATTTTAAGTTGTACTTTACCATGATGTTTTCATTTTAGTTTTCAAACCAATTTTCCACACTTGGATCTACTTTAATTACACAATTACGTCTCATTACAAAACTTAAGATAATTTACTGTAAAAAGCGTGTATTTATGTTTAAAAAAGCTAGCTTTTAAGCATTTAAATATTCGATTTTTACGGAGCGCAAAATGCACGCAGCCTTGGCTTGTGCCGGTTACACTCCACTCCAATATTATAACTTAATCTTATGAAAGAATGATACTAAAGCAATAACAGAACCGGACGAAGATTTGTATTCTTTTCGAAACGAACAACATATCTGAAAGCAAAACAAATGAGATAGTTAAGCGATAATGAAGATATTTAAAAAAATGACAACGTAATGCGAAACATAAGAATTTACTTCTAACTGACCTTTAAAAAGCCGGCCGTCTCTTAATATAGATAGCGTGGTAACTCAACATCATTTGTGCACATGATTTAAATTTATCTAATTGTTGACCTGTATTTAGATAATGAAGGTGTATATGTCAACATTGTTTCCGTGTGGAGACGAAGATGGATTTCAACATTCTTATTTATCTTCATTATCAGTTGTATATGCTCTGATACCACAATTTAAGTTGATGTAAGTAATCGTGTGAATGTATATTAACCTACTCAAACACTGTTTGCATCACATATACATAAATAAAATCTTAACTTTTGAATTTATTATGTTTCGTTTAGGAAAACATTAATTCCATTAACGCGGATTTTGCTATTGCGGTCGAGCTGTAATAATCCTATCTGGACTGAATTAGGCCAATCGGAATGCAGTATACTAATACATAGCAGATGTGGAATCATTGGATGTTAAGATGCTGTAATGTGATCGACAACACGAGCGATGCCCTGCATACACAACATTTGTGGCGTGTTGTATCTTTAGGATATACATTCACGCGAGAAGTAACTAATACTTATCTTAAGCACACCTTTTTTCACCGTGTTATCAAAGAATGAACGGTTATTGAAAACATGACTTAATTGCAAAATCTGCCGGTTTATTTTCGTTATAATAGGCATGACAACATATTAGTACTAAAGCAAGTTTCGTTGTTTGCTGAATGATAATCACAAAAACATTTTTTTTTGTTATAACGTGTCCCGTAAAGCGCACTTAATGTAGGCACATGTTTTATCACAGACAATAAGCATTACTTTAGAATTACACAATAAGTTTAGATACCCTTCAATTGATTTAAAGTTACAAGTAACGAGTTCATCCATGACATTCGTGATCTTGACGTGCATGTTTCGCAATACTGACTAACCACGTCATGCGTTTTTTTTTTTCGGATTGGTAATTTAAAAAAAAATCGGCGTATTATAAATAAGTGTTTCAGATTTACGGCATAAAAATAGCAACGCAATGCTTACTAACTATAAACGTACATTCAAGTTTAATTAAAGTGTTTACAACCAATATATGAAATGTTGAAACATGTCCATGTTGAAATCAACTTTGACCACTTTTGCATTTTAAGATACTTTACATGAATCCGTAGTTCACTTTTTCGCGTCGTGTTATTTTTTATCTAAATACGTAATCTGCAACAATTTGAACGAAATGACCACCTCGTTATCGCCAAAGTATTTCAAACCATTAACGAGACACAACCAAAATGTGGAACAATCGTGTGTTTATTGCTGTGTTTGTCTGTTTGTCCGGTAATTCATTTTGTTTAGATTTAATTCTATTAATTATTCAACACGACGTTTAAATGTACATATATTGCGACCAACTTAGCTATTTATTTGTTCAAAACAATTTGAGCCATAGTGTGTACATGTTAACCATTCGCAAACAACGTTAATTATAAACCTCATTCGAATAGGTTGTGCTTCGTTTTATACGACGTGCAAAGATGGATGGCTTCCGTTTAGGGGCTCCTGCTACCTATTCCATGTCGAAGCAATGACGTTCGCATCAGCTGAGGTAAATATCATATTCGTATTCAATATCAACAATTTACACTCTCGATTTTAAGTCAGTATTTACAATACATGACTATAACGCTAACAAGAACTCTCAAAATATATGCTTAGTAATTTTAGAAAAACAATAATAACCGCCTGGAAATCAAATTGAACGGTATTTTTCAATTAGCATAAATATTATGAGACTTACTATTTTATTAAAGCATCATCTAATTTATATTATATCAATTACAGCAATACTGTCGACAACACGAAAACAGTCATCTTGTCCACATAGACGATGCCATAGAGAATAGTTTTTTGAAAGACCGAATGGGCCTGTTCAAAGGTTACAGTAGTAAACGCATGCATATGCTATTGTTTATTGATGATGTGGTAGAAAATCAAGACATACTATGTACTGATGAGTTGCATATGTATTGGGTATTGAGAAAAAAACATCAAAAAAAAGTTAATCATAATGGTTAACCATTTCCCTAAGTGTATGCCAAATTATTTAATTGTAGTGTCATTGCAGCTAGCATGTCGCCATGACTGATATATTACTAACATTTCAAATAATGTGCAGACTTTGATGTCGTTCGTATTTTATTTAAAAGGTATACAGTAATCTGACAAGGAAACCGGTACACATGACGAACGTGCACAGCAACGTTGATGCTCATTTCATTGTGTGAATAATACAATTGAAATATACTGTCCTTGTCTTTAAGTAAACAAGATAATCATGTATATTGAAGCTTAGTGAACCAGTTAATAAAGTCTCGTTTACAAACACATGATACATGGATCATTTTAAATAACCACAGGAATGTAAGTACTTGTCAGACTATATGTACAAAATATATTGATTATATCATAAAAGTGTTTTGCTGTATTATATTATGGCAAAATATGTTTCAATAGTGTTATACGAACTATACTGATTGCTTCGGATCACGTATTTGATAATTTAGTATGTATATTTGTACCGTGCGCATTATGAGTTATGCTATATTATCATGTTATTTTGACGTTAATAAGTAACTTGTCGATCAATACATATTTAAACCGCTTAAATCATAGTCATCCGTCTCTTGATTCTTTTTAAACAACAATATTGCTTTGCAAGGCATTAACCAGACAAACATTGTGTTAATTAATGTTAATATTTTAATTTTACTTTAACAAAGTTTGATAAATTGAACACATTGCATGCATTTAAACGAATTCCGCGTTTTACACGTCGAATTACAAAACACATGTTTACAAGAACTGATTACAATTGATTGTTTCGACTCAGTGGAAGAACATGCACAGATATTAAGTGTTAATTGTTTTCTCTTTTTGTCGGAGCTTCAGAAAGTGATGCATTCGATTATTACATTGTTCTAAAAATAAACAATTAATATCTATTCACATATCATACAATAAATAACATTTTTTTGTATTCTTAATTTGGCAATTATCATCGATATATAAAGCAGATAAGTATGAACTTATCCACATATACACATCGATTAAGCAAATAATATTTAGATTATAACATCATCTGAGATATATTTTAAAACTGAAATGTTATAGACCGTGTATAATATATAAACTATGTATTTGCTTTAGGCCATTATTTTCCTTTTTTATGAAGTTTTACAACGATAATTTCGCATTTTGTTAAATAAAAATACGCGGGCTTCATGTTAGAGAAGATCAAACACAATTCACTAAATTTCGCTTGTAGATCGCTATTGGTGGCTCGGATTAAAGGATGAAGATATTGAAGGAGTCTGGAAATGGTTCGACAACGATGAGATTGCAACATTTACAGGTATACATTTTGAATCCTGTCGATGCATTTAAACATAATAATATTGAATTGGATGTTGAGAATGTCGGTAGTATTGTTGAAATGTAGACGCTTATACATTACGCCCAAGAGAACGCATTTATTCTAATATATCAAAAGGGACTATTCAAGTCAAGTTAACTGAAGTAAAGTCAACTTTATTTACATATACATTTGTATAACGAATACAAGCACAAATAAGCTAAATAGACATAATGACCGTACATCAAGATGAAATATGTTACAAGTTTGAGTAGATGAGGCACATTGTGATAAAATTATATCGTATCTAAACATGTTACTGCGTATTTAGCCGATGCCTCTTTTTAATTTATTCTTTTAGGAATGAGTGCGTTTTGTTTTTAAATTGGAAAACAGCAGTGCATGTGCATAACTCTTGATTTTGCGTTCGAATTTTGACAAACGTTTGCAAATGCGTAACTTATAAGTAGTTTTAGCCATGTTGTTTTAAATTACAAATTAAGGCTTCTGTGCGCTTCTACCCCTATATAGCATTTGCGATTTAGAGATAGGTTTTGCAATTGGGTCATTGATTAAATTGTTATTTTCATCTTTTAAAATTAAGCATACAGCTTCTATGCGCAACTTCGCCTTCATTCCGCATTCATTTTTCACAATAATTGTTTAAACATGCTACAGTCAACGTCGTCAAGGTAAAGATACTGCTATTTTCAAGAAGCCATTGCATTTGTTTAACTCCTTTGTTTTGCATGTAATGTTAATGAATGGTTAATTAATAAATAATTCGTGTTGATCATAGTTTGTTGTCGAATAACCTACTGCCGAAAGTTTAAATGCGTAGGGATTAAATCACAAATGCGAAGCACGAGTGATATGAAACCACGCATCTTAACTTCCGACCGTTGATTTTTCGACAACAAACTATAACGTACACGAATTATTTCGCTTCTAAATGTTTTTTACTAAAGATTTATACAATGTATCTAATTTTTTCTTATGTACTATTTGATGTGAGTTTCCGCCAAAAAGAATAACTTTCGGCTGTTCTGTCGATCAGATCTCCGCCGTCAATATCATCCATATTGGATTATTACGTTGGTGGACAATGTCTTGGTATGTTTTTTTTTTAAATATATCCGTTTGCTCTTAACAGACTTCAATCCAGGCGATGGAGGATCCCACAGTTTGGAAGACTGTGCAGCGGCTGAGCCCGGTGCTGATTATCGTTGGGTCGATGTCGGATGCTCTGTCACCGCAGGTGTGCTGTGTAAAACCAGGTACTAGACTCCATCAAACCCAGCATTTTTGAATTATCATTAAGCTATATGAAGTTGTGGGTTTTGTTTACAGATTTGATAGGTTTCTTTGCACGTATCAATTAAATACCTAAAAGGTACCAACAACCGTTCAGTGAGTTCATCTGATCCCTGCGTTGAACATTGCTATATAAATACATACGGTAAAACACATTATAATTATTGCATATCATCTATACTATATATTTTCTAGTTTCTATTTTATCGTAGAGGACACGAAGAGGCATCAGTGATTGGATGATGAGCGACATGTACTGAAACACACAGTCATTAGACTTAAAACACTGAATTGCTGCCTTTGTATTTGTTTTGACATGTATTTCGAACGAAAAACGAATACGCAGTTTGTGTTTGTGCTTTTCTATTTCTGCTACAATCACCATTCATTCCATAGTTACTCATGCTAAGCACGCATTTAATATGAGTATACATTTGAAAACAAAGAAACACGTTAGTAAGTAAATCTGATTGAACCAAGCTCATTTTATACATAAAAAACGTATTATGAAGAAGCTTCTACGCATCAGGCTTCGCTTTTTTGTGTGTTTGGTGTTGCTTGTGCATAAGACTGCCATGTAAAATAAATCAAAATTTACATAGTGGTACACTCGCACAATAAACTACACGCTTAAGCAATTAGATTTAGTCAAATAGTACCGTTGTAGCCTGCATTTTGCTATGTTTGTTCGAATGCGTCAGCAGCTTGTCCAGACTGCTCTTAAATCGTTTACAAAAAAATAAAAAAAAATGCTTTGAAATATAAAAATGGTGTACCGCGAATAATGGTGAAACCTTATGCAAATATCAAAAGACCTTATACATGTACATGTGGGGCTCAACGTTGAATCTACAGCTTATAAAAGGTTTGATTTATTTTAAAATATATGCAGAACATGATCATCGTTTAGAGACGGGATTGGGCATGAAAGTTGAACGAAATTGTCTCCACCCCGAAAATCTATTGCACGCTTTCAAGTTAAAAGTCACATTTAGTTCCAATTAAAAAAGTGTGTACATAATTTCAAATAATACATATTTATTATATTAATGAAATCAGTGCATTACGATTGTGCAAAGTTATGTCTGTAAACATCAGTATATATAACTCGCGTATAAATTATATTATACGAACATTATTATATAACTTCATGAATGTTTTGTTCTGAAACAATTTTTGTTTTGAGTAAGTATTGCCCCCAACCATTCGTTTAGATGGAGTTTAGTACATGTATACATGTATTAAACTGTATGATTCCCATCGGCCTTATATATGTAGTAATCTAATTTTGACTTTAAACTTTCATTGACTTAATTAAAATAAATTTGTCAATAGTGTGTGAAAGGGATACTTTCATTTGTATTTATTATAGTTTCGCCGACATTATTAAAGTGTGAACAGCATTTATGAAACGGAACATGTTCGAGTTGGAGCCAGCTTTAGAAACAAATAATTTTAGAGAAAAAACTAGACTAACTTAAATAAATGTAATGTGTTGTTTCCGTAATTGAAAGTTGGCGTGCTACCTATCAGTGTGTATTGATTGATTGCAAATAATAAATTGCAGACGCACAACGTGTGTGGTAGAAATATTGGTATTTTGGTTAAAATTTACCTACGCTTAACTATTTCGGATTGTGAAGTAGCTTAACATAACACATGTCTACAGTAGAGATACTGTAAGGGCGATATAGCTTTTATTCGGTAGGACTTTATACAGTTAATTTTTGACGATGCTGCTTCAGCAGCTCGTCTAAGTTATCATACCATGAACAAATTCTTCACAATGGCGAGACCGAGCCAGTCCGATTGAGATAACTCGATTTTTCTAATCGGCATATCTCGCTGATTAGCATTGATAACATTCTCCAGCAGAGTTGTCGTTTCTGCCTCAACATACAACAATGGCCGCGCCCATGGGAGAATGTTCACACTCGTGTCAAAACTGTCTTACAGCATACATCGTTTTGTTTGGCTACTTTGAAACTGTCATTTAGGATATATGAGTTATTTATCAACTAAATCTCCGCTAATGTCAACAATGGATTGAATTCGAAGGATATATTCGATGTGAATGCAGGACTTTCTGGATCTTGACAGCTTGCCACGGCAAAACTGGTATTTTTAGTTATGAATTTAAGTCACATTTTGCTTTGTAAATTGTATTCGAGCATTTTGCGACTTATTGAATGACTATGATACCCGATATCAACATATCACATGGGATTTGCAGACCACCAAGCTGTCCTGAAAACATTGATTACAAAGTATTTACTCAAATTACTGGTTTGTATTATTTCTTCTTTCTATTTTAGTATTTAATATCATTTTTAAGTCAAATGAAATGTGTCACAGTAAAAGAGACATTAATGCGTTTGTGGCCAGTTTGGATCTAGATCAGCCTGCAGTCGCTTGAAAGCTGTTTGCCTAAAAGCGGTTTTCTGACAATAACAAATAGTTGGATACTGTTTATACTGCCCTTCCCCTGTGGCCTGGCTCAAATAATAGTATTGTCATTAATCAAATGATTTTATTTCGAACATTAATCAAGTGTTTTTTCTGGTCCCTCGGGATCAATGACTCCAGCACTTTCTTGTTGAGAATTGAATACTGCCTAAGCGCTAGGGGGGCGTGAGAGATGTTGCATCTTCCATTATCTCTCATGAACTGACTCAATTATACCGAGTCGGCAATATTTGACCTAATTTTTGGTTTGGTTGCTCTGAAGAGGGATCGACAAATTGCAGAATCTTCCTAAAAGCCTAGTCAGGTAGAGTGTCGTCTTTGATTGTAGGAGGTTGTGCTGCGGGTTCGATCCCCAGAAGCGACATTGAAAACTAGCCAACTTTGTTATCTAAAAGGCTGCTAAACCTGATATACTAAGATAATGTGAATTTTCTCTCTCATGATAGTCATTAGTTATTTTATGTAAAAACTCACAGCAGAAGTAAATAATGGGTCAATAATTAATAAACACATCTTTCATTGAAATATGTAACTTGACTTTACCAGCACTCTTGTGACAGAGCTAAAGTGTAAATGTACCATTGAAGATCACCTTAATCCAGATTTGCTTTTATAGAAGTTTTGAAAGTTTTAAGGTTGTGACAAGTAAGCAAAAATGGGTCATTACCGAGAGGCCACAACTGATCTATGACTGTTTTAAAACAAGACAAATCAGTGCCCGAATTATATTTCATTACATAGTTCAATAAAAATTAATTTCAGAAGACTGGTAACAGTTTAACGTTAATGTTTCCAATGTGTCAAACCAGGGCCTTGATTTTGAAATCAAGGACATGCATGGTCAGATGATGTCATTAAAGATTATGCATTTTTTCAAACACATACAAATGTAAACATGTATCTGTAGCTAATGTAGATGTTATAAATAGTAAAATGCATTAGTCAGAAGGCATTTGACTTGTCTGCTGGTGCGTTGGCACACCAGGTGGCTCTGTTGCAACGGTTTGATGGACTGCTTGGATGTGTAGTTACATTATAAACAGTTTATCAAAATGTATTATTTCAAATATGTTTGCATCTAGTATATTGATATTGATAATATTTACAAAAATAATGTATATGAATGATAAACTTGACTGAAATCATTTAAATGTTACTGAAATCATGACCGTACTTTATACTGATTATTATTTAATTATGTTGCTTGATACAATCATGAACATCTATAACAAATGAGATCATACTGTAACTTCAGTGATGAATTTCAGTGATTAAATTAAATCCAAAATGTAAGTGTTTCCCATCTTTCTGCCGCAGCGCGCATACCTAAAGGTCCTGCTGTGTACCAATCCAGATCCAGATCCAAAAATATTAATATACATAATTATGTATCATGTTGTTTAGAGGGGACGATTTTCTCTTTGTTGTATCATTGTATTGTTTTACTTTTTTAATCAGTGTGTTTAAAGATATATAAACATAGCTCCAGCGTCAGAGCTTCAGGCAATTAATATTTCACCCCCTGATCTTTTCTTCTAATGGATATTTTAGCTAGTTCCCACATTCAATACAGTCAAGTAAACGTTAAGTAGTATCTGTACAGATTGGTATATTAAATGTATACATAAAATATTTCTTTTTAGTGTTAAAAAGATAAAGTACAAGTGTTCATGCTAAATGAATTCAGAGCCTTAGTCAAGCAGTATTTTAACATTTTTTAAATGGTAAATTTTTCTAAAATGTACACATTTTCTCTTGAGCACAGTGGCCAGATATAAAATGGATACCATTTAACCACTTTTATAATGAAGCCCTGACCAGATCTCAAATGTGTATCCCTTTTCTGGTCATCTCCTGTGAATCACCTAACAAACACCTATCAAAATGGAAAATTATATGCAGAACAGTTCATTTTATTCAATGGTTGAATGAAATACTTCAGAAAAAAATTGACATCCTTTTCACATGAAAGTTTTACTTTAGCAGTCATGGAAAAAGAGCCTTCACAGAACACAGATCAAAAATACTTTTCATTTGCGGATCAACCCATATCTATGTGCATAAATATCTCAAGTCTTCATGAAATCAGGACAAAAATTGTATTTTATGTACTTGATCTGGCTATAGTTATCAGATTATTATAAGCTCAATCAGTATATTTATATCATTATTTATGCTTTGTGTATTGTAAACATATACACAATCATGCAGTTACATGATAGCAATAAATAATAACGAAGCCACCCATACTATAAAGGTCATTGGCAAAGCCTATGGTAAAAACTGTGAACACATGGAGTGTAATCGCCCCCTCGTGCCAGCAAAATCAACACATTGACAGGTTGTCATTTTTGACAGTTCTATTTTCACTTTCATTTTGTGATATCAAACAATCAACAAGTATGTGGCTGAGAAAAACATCGCTATTGCTTATTTAACATATTCTCTGTACATTTATTCAATAAACTTACATCAATACACGATTTTCTTCATTAATTCAAACATTCCTGACAGGCTACCGCTTTGTTTACATATTTCGCTTACATTTTTACGTGCATATGTAGGACCGCATTACCGCTTACGAAATGTGTATGGCGTACCATTTGGGTCGAAAGTCAACAAGACCTACTTGGTGACAAGAACAATGTACTTTGACGTACAATATGTATGTCGAAGTACACAAATTGTACTTCGACGTACAAAATGAAATACACTTCGAAGTATAAATTTGTAAGTCGAAGTACAATTTGTACTTCGACGTACATGTTTGTACTTCGACGTACAAATTGTCTTTACAGCCGATCAAAACATTTGTCTCATGAGCCGCTTTTTCTTCAGATTAATCATAATAAATGTTTCAAGTCTCTTTTTTTATTGAGGAAAAAATAAATAAAAATATCAAAATTGAAAAAAAAAACATTTTACAAAGAAGTTTCGAGTATTTCATGCATTGAAATAGATTATATACCCATTTGAAGAAGATTCAAGATAAAAAAAAATATCAAGCATATTGTCAGTATGTATTGACCATGAGGGGCGGAACACCACGGTTCATCGCATTACTGTGTAGGAAATTCCCAACGGTAACCAAACAGTTACCAAACGATTACGGGATTACAAATGTATATAACCTCCCTGGTTTGGTTGTATTTTGTGTAAACCATTATTTGCATAAGTCAGAGGTTAATTACGCCACGCCAGGTCAATAAATACGCTCAATATGTATGAGTTAGCGGTCGATAGTCGCATAATTTGGTATACATGTAAATAATAATAATAATGTTCAAATAATACGCTCAATATCTATTAGTTAGCGGTCGATAGTCGCATAATTTGGTATAAATAATAATATTAATAATGTTCAATGTCAAATATCTCTACAAAGAACAGATGTAAGGCGCCTTCTGATTAGCTAACACTCAATGATTCGTATGTATACACCAATTTTATAAAGATTTGACCGTCTATTGTATGTTGGTATCACGTATACTCATCGATTCTAGTTCATACATGCATTTGATGTGTGGCGTCTTAAGTTAAAATTGAATGTGTATATACAAGTACGATTAAAGCCCGTTTCAATATATTACAAGATATTTCTGCTCATTATATCGTGATCACGAAGAAAATGCTGTAGAACTTATTAATACCTTTTGATGATTTTTTTGGGGTGAATCATCACGAGATAAGTATCAATTAAGTAACTTAAGTAACTAAACTAATCATATCGAATTATCATTATTCGAATGAATGGGCCCTCTATTTCCAAAACTATGACAATTAAGGTGTTCGACAAAATATAAAAATAATTCGCAATATGCGTAAATAAACTATACATTAAATCGTGTTTTAATTGATATCAAGTTGCAGTGTAGTACTGCTCTAATTTATTCTATAAGGACTCGTTTTATGACCATAATAAAATGGTATTTAGGAAATTGCACCTAATAGTGCATAATCAACTTATTATAAATACAATAAGAAGATTAAATGACGAGCGTTATATTTGCGATATGTTTCATGCAGTGATACGTATATTTCCTTTAAGATAATTGCTTCAACACACGTGTACTAGACTAGATATGTTTAAACTGCAAATCGCATACGTCATGTGACAACATGACTTAATAGTGTAAGTAATGTGCATAGACACAATTACAACAAGTCATCTAAAATGAGCTTAGTGCATGACAAAGTTGTGTTGTGTATCAAATTCAAGAAAAGCACGAACATTGACACCAACTCCGGAATATATATGATTTAACGCGCATTTGCTTGAACAAACATTCAGTTCGCCTGTCCATGGAAATTATACTGATCGTGGTTTCAAACCATTGTCATCTTAGATATTTCATAAAAGTATTGACGTCGAATGATGGCGGAAGATAAGAAACATTGTTTTAGGGCTTGCCGCAACAGTTATTTTTTTATAGACACGAGTGTCTACCAACATTGTCGGTGCCAATCACATTTCGATGGATGTGGTGTGCATGATAAGGTTGTGTATTAATATGTTGTTTGTCACTGGTATCAAAATGGACAGCACGCACATCCAAAACAATAGCAACAGCCATCATTATGTCGAAATATTTATAACTACTGATAATGTTTGCTCTAGTTTAGGCATTGTGATTCAGCTCATACGACTGCATCAACAACAGCAAATCTCAATAAGACAAAATGAATTATAATACAATATTATTGAATCCACAATATGACGATTTTGTGGCTTATTAACTTAATGCGATTTGTGTAGTAAATTCATGTAATAATGTTTCGTACCAAAATACTATCTTAAAAATATGTACATATGATAAAATAAAGCACTACGTTTAAAAGCATGCATTGGGTATCTGCGCCTGTTTTGTTAAATTTAAACTGTTTAAAGATGTTTAAATATTAAAGGAAATTACTCTTAAGTGAGAAACACGTTGAAGGTGAGGCGAGTATGTCTTCGACCACTGCTTCGCTCTAACAAAATGACATATTATCTTGTTATAAAGTTGGCATATTCAACATATAAATTCCCAGTGAGAGTGAAGTATAATTTAATATGTTATCACTATATCGCCATTTTAATTAAATGCATCATGCATTCATATGTTGTTCATTATCTCTTCGAAACCCCATTTCAAAACTACAATCAACTTAATATAGCACAATCCTGTTAAAGATTTCCAAACGCATTCATGAAAATGGCTTTATTATCGCTACGATTAACGTTCTTTTTTACCTCAAGCTCAATATAATTTCATGCCCATTGAATATTTGTGCAAGTAATATATAATAGTTGTGCATGACTATTATCACAAAGATTGGCATCCGCTAATAGGAAAGTATGTCAAGAACACACCCGTTGCGAAGGAAATGATGAAAGACGTATAACTTAAGTGGCTTGAGAAAGTTGTTGCGTTCACAGGAGGGATGCCGATATTATTATTCTTTTTATCATATATCGATGTGCTATAGTAGAAATAAGGAGTGCAACTTCAATTGCAGGAAAACTACCCCATATTTACTGTAAACCATGTAACATGTACATATTTCAATGATAAACTGGCCAATGTCGTCGCACAAGCTGTTAAACACTAGACTGGCCAATGTCGTCGTACAAGCTGTTAAACAATATTGATTACATCCACACAGTAAGTTGTCTGCGGTGTACCAGTTGTGAAGTTTAGGCAAATACGGTGGTGGTTTCTAGCGTAGGTAAGAGCAAACTGACTTGTACAACTCCCTCTATATTAGTTGCCCGCTGGTGACCAACTAAAACCAAAACGTTACCGGTACTGTTACAAAAACAGATATAATGACGTATACATGGCATACATGCCTATAATTATAGAAGTTTATCATTGTAATACGCCTTGATATTTGAAATTGTTTAAGATTGTTAAGATTGTTGTACCAGAATGAAATGATAAAGCATTTTAATTTTACATTGATCTATGTTCTTTAAACATACAACATATTGTTACCTAGCTTTTCTTTGTATTGTCAGTTGAATATACTGATACATGTGTTATATATTCTAGCTTGCATCCTAAGTGTCAGTGTTTTAGGTTGTTATTTTCATTTTTATTTTTTATATTTATTAAATAAGGTAATCCTTTCTTGATTTCCTGTATATTAATCAGTTAGTTCCTTCAGTGCCCTTTTGAAATTAAAAACAACAATAAGGCACGACTGTCATGTGTGGAAAGGAATTTATATAAAGAAGGCAGGGGGGAAATGCAGTACCATTAAGATAACTACTAATTAATGTATTTTGTGTATGCATACACTTGTTTAAATTAAATGAATATTTAATAATGATATGTATTACGTATTAAACCATAAATTAGATTATCATATACATGTAATATTAAACGATTCTAAAGCGAAAAATATACCAAATACTAAAATCTATTACTTTCGTTTTATAGAACAGGAAACGTGCTCAGTAAGCATGAATCTTAAACATTTACAAAAACATAAAATGCTTCAATCGAAATCAATGGTCTAATTTCTTTTAGTACTACGTAGCTTGTCTTAACCAGCAATACTATACTAAAAACCCACGAACATTGGTCAACGTACAAGAACAGTTTATATATGTGTTGATAACGATCTGATGAACAAGGGCTGTTTATAAAACATGCATGCCCCCCATATGGGCTGTCAGCTGTAGTGGCAGCCATTGTGTGAATACGTTTTGTGTCACTGTAACCTTGACCTTTGACCTAGTGACCTGAAAATCAATAAGGGTCATCTGCCAATCATGATCAATGTACTTATGAAGTTTCGTGATCCTATGCCTAAATATTCTTGAGTTATCATCAGGAAACCATTTGACTGTTTCGATTCACTGTGAACTTGACCTTTGACCTAGTAACATGAAAATGTATAGGGGTCATCTGCCAGTCATGATCAATGTACCTATGAAGTTTCATGATCCTAGCCGTAAGCATTCTTTAGTTATCATCCGGAAACCATTTTACTATTTCATGTCACTGTGACCTTGACTTTTGACCTATTGGCATGACTTTCAAAAGGGGTCATCTGCCAGTGATGATCAATGTTCCTATGGAGTTTTATGATCCTAGGCATGAGCATTCTTGAGTTATCATCCGGAAACCATTTTACTTTTTTGAGTCACTGTGACCTGGACCTTTGACGTAATGACCTTGAAATCAATAAGGGTCATATGCCAGTCATGATCAATGTACCTCTGAAGTTTCATGACTTTAGGCCTAAGCGTTCTTGAGTTACCATCCGGAAACCATCTGGTGGACGGACCGACCGACGGACCAACCGACGGACCAACCGACGGACCGTCCGACCTGTGCAAAACAATATACCCCCTCTTCTTCGAAGGGGGGGGGCATAATAAGCTTGAAACACCCGTAAGAGCATGCTAAATTATAAAATGTCGAACATAATTTTAAGAAACCCCAGTCTCAATCACGACTAAATTACCTTGAAACTATAGGTTAAAGGTGCGGTTTATAGTTTGCTTCGATAACGTATGCATCTTCAGCCGACTTCGACATTAACCCCCCGATCGCTGGGGGGTTTACATATGGCGCCGAAGTCGTCCGTTTACATATGACGCCGAAGACAGCCACGGCACATCGACTCACAGATGCCCATTGATAGACCTTGGTGGAGAGGAGAAAGCGTGGAATTAAATTTTCCCTAAGAAAAATCCAGTGCCCCGAGCGGGATTCGAACCAGGGACCTTCCGATCCTTAGACCATCATCCTACTACTACACCACTGTCCCCACTGGAAACTGTATTTACACACCGCCTTTTGTTTCAGGTAAGACTTTGGTGTATCTTAGGCCTTATGTATGTCACGTGTATTATGTTAAGAAGCACAACAATTTATAGTTAGTGTATATAAGTTCGAATGGGATTTTAAAAGTTAGAATACGAGAGTGTTAATTATACAGTATTCATTGGTATATATGTAGGTAAAATATATTATTGGAACGCTCATTTATATATTTTATCACACATTATACATTTACTAATAGAAACTAGTTCTTTACGTCGTCTTGTTCTCATAATAGACATTGTTCGGACCCCAACTAATTTAAACTTTTGTAATATATTATGTTTAAATGTTTTTTTATATAAATATGTATTACAGCTTAATTCTAGTATGTGATTCATTTTCAGTGAAGTTTTGTATTTCGACAACATATAACTGTTTTGTTGATTCCAATTTTTGTATAGTTTGTATTCACTGGTTGTTAAAATACATGTGTCATCATAATTGCTAAACTGTTTGCAAACCAGACTTCATATTTGGATAATTTTCTGTTTATTACATCTACAGAGTGCTGTGTTTGGTAACTATTGCATACACACACCTTTACGTCTACAAACACTCGAATGAATTATGATTTATTTAAACTAGTGATTTGAACACTAATAACTAAGTTGTAATATCGTAGCTGTAATGCAGCGTACGGCAATCAACCGCTTTTAGGGCTTTGCTTAATATGTTTGTGACTTAAGCAAATACGTGTCATCCCACTGCTGTAAGTATAGTTTTGTACACTGTTCAATGTGCGTGTGACTTGTCCTAGTTTAATCGGCATGTGTATTTCTAATTTGATAAGAACAAGTTAGTTATATATGTACTGGCGCAACATTGGTTTTCTTGTATTGAAGAGCATCCGTTAAAATACAAATGACACTAATTAAATGCTACCGATTACCATATGTACATCTGTTTGTCATCTTACAGATTTACATACTGAGCGAAAATTCAAATTAATCACAACACGATTAATTTCTAATTTAAGTTTTGTATTCCAATTAAAATGAAGCACATCGAGCTCTTGTTTAAATACAGACAAAAAATAACGAATATTTTGTAGCTTTATAACATCACCAAGAAAGAAACCTTTGTAACCATTTGTAGGTGTTTTACTTTATCCAAGTTATTGATATACTAAGAGATACTATTGATAATGGCGATGGCCGAAATCATTAATTTTGAACACTTTATACTTTTTTTATTATAAAATACTGATAAATACAAGCAATCAAACCTAAAACTTTCATTGCTTTTATATAAACATTACAGATCAGGTCATTTGGTATAACAATGTAACAATCTGGAGTTTGGTAAATGAAGTGAAATTTTACAATATGATGTAGAATCTGATGGATCATGATTGACGATGAGTGCATATCATTGGTGATGATTGTTGATGATTGGCAATTGCTATTGATTCGTGATTGATGACTGATATTTGAAAATTGATTATAATTGATGATTTGTGATTGCTGATGATTGTGTAGCAATGCTGATGCTCCTTCTGATAATCAGATGACGAATATGACGATGATAATGCATATAAGGCATATTACGATGATGATAGTCTTGATGATGGTTATAATGGTTCTAATGGTGATGGTGAAGATGGTGAAGGTGGAGATAAAGACAATGATGATAGTTGTTAAAATTAATGATAATGAGGATGATATTGATGTTGATAAAAATGATGAAGGCGTTGATGCTGCTGCTACTGCTGCTGTTGCTGTTGCTGCCGCTGATGATGATGATGATGATGATGATGATGATGTTGATGATGATGATGATAATGATGATTATGATGATGATGATGATGATGATGATGATGATGATGATGATGATGATGATGATGATGATGATGATGATGATGATGATGATGATGATGATGATGATGATGATGATGATGATGATGATGATGATGATGATGATGAAGACGATGATGATAATGATAATGATGATGATGATGATGATGATGATGATGATGATGATGATGATGATGATGATGATGATGATGATGATTATGATGATGTTGCTGCTGCTGCTGGTGATGATAATGATTATGATGAATTTCGCTTAACGAATTAATTTTAATGAGATCGTTAGTCACTCCGGGATGCCTCGATGCCTTTGACCAAAACATGTAAATTCTGACTTTGCCACAAAATAAAAATATGTCGCCTTATCACTTACGTGTTTGTGACCATTCGGCAGACAACACCAAAATGTGGAACAGGAGTGTTTCCATTGTTTTGTGTTTGTTTATTTCAGGTAAGGTCATTTCCTTTTTAATTGCGATTTTGTTTATCTAATAATTTCAAAAGACCTTTACATGATCATACATTGTGAAAAGCTTGTATACTAGTATTTAACTGTTCGACCGAATTTGCGTTCATATGCTAGTCTACAAATAACTTGATTTGTATCAATTATTCATAAAGGTTGCGTTTCGTTTGATACGACGTGCAAAGATGGCTGGGTTGCATTCAGTGGTTCCTGCTACCTATTCGTGCGCAAGGAATGTCATTTACAGAAGCTGAAGTAAATAATTTATTCCTAGTCGATAACAGAAATATGCACTATCGATTAAAAAAACACACACTGTATGCAGTCCATGAACATATGGAATACGCTCCACAAACTTAATGTATTACTGGATAAAAACAGTAATAACAACATATTACTAAAACGTGTTCATTTTCAAAAGGTATACATAATACGAGGCTGTAAATTGTGTCAACATACCATATAATTAATATTCCTTAATTTATAGCACTATTGTCGACAACACGGAAACAGTAATCTTTTTCACGTCGACAATGCCCTAGAAAACAGTTTTTTGAAAGACCGACTGCGCCCGTACAAAGGTAACTGATTGTATACGCACACACATTATATTGCTTATTAATGGTTCAGTAGAAAGAACACATCTACTAAAGAGTGGTGGTTTTCCTAGGTTTAGTTATTTTCACATATAATGTTTATATTATTTAAGCACTAAACGAATGATATGTCGAATTATTAAATTAGAGCATCTTTATCGTAAACGGGTCGACATGATAGATAACATATTTCATGCGTTTAAAGTCGCACATGTTTAGTTTACAACATATATAGCTGCATGTCAATAAAAACGTTACGCAACATGGATTTTCATGTAATTGTGTGGACAATGAAATGTTTATAAGTAAACTGTCGAACATTAGAGAAATTTAATAACTGGTGTTAACGATTCAACTGACACAATATTGCTCTTCAATAAAGTATCAAGATATATACTGTATTATGAATGCACAACGTTGAATTTGAATGTAAGTATGTTGATATCGTTGAAAAACACCAAACATAAAAACAAACTCCGCGTTTTACACATAGAATAACAAACCAAACTATTAACACACATTTTAACTTAGCGCCTATTTATGAAATATTAGTACATGTACATGTAATGATATGGATTCTTAATGCTAGTGTCTTCCTATCGGAGCTTTACAAATGACATTGTATTATATCATGTTTATACATCTTTACAATTCATAAGTGTGTATGAATATCATGCAGTGAATAAAGGTTTTTTGCTTGGTTAATATTAGCAATATTGAGATTAGAATGAATTTATCCACCGATGCACAACTATAAAGCGAACAACATATTTAGATGCAAATATCATCTGATGAATAATTACCTCCTCGGTTCAGGACTGAATTGTTTTGTTAATGAAGTTTTACAATATATCGTATATCGTTTATAATATCGTACTTTGTGCAATAAGAATTAGCTGGTACCGCGTTAAGATAAATCAAACTTGCCTACTCTTGACTATAGATGCCTATTGGTGGGTCGGACTAACGGATGAAGATATTGAAGGAGTCTGGAAATGGTATGACACGGATGAGATGCCGTCATTTACAGGTATACATTTCGAATTGTTTAGATGCTTGTTATTACATATGTTTTGCGATGTTTTGATGCATTACCACCAAGAAAACACACACACATAATACTATATATATATATTATATATATATATATATATATAATATATATATATACGAATGGATGAAAAATCAGGCGATGTATCACAAACAAGTAAAACATGAATTTCGTGACATTCGGTGTTGCATTAACGAAATAGAACATTCATGACCCATTCCATATTTTGATGTCCTGCTTGTGTTTACTGCTTAAACTATACAAACATGTTCTCGTTTTATATCAACACAAGGTTTTCCAAGATACATTCGCCATTTTAAATCATATTATTTTTTGAGTCACGTTTTTTGAGAAACTTCGAATCGTATATAAAGTAAGGTAATACTTCGGACCATAAATATTATTTAACTTATCCTTAAAACAGCATCATCGACAGCAATGATTTTATCGGACCGGGACCATTTTTAATTCGACAAGGATATCGTTACAACGCAAGTTAATGCACGTTTTATAATAACTGTTCATACATATAACTTTCATATGATCAACCGTTTTTACTATCGTTTACGAAAAATTATCCACAACCGACTGGAACGATTTTTATTCTAATATTGTAATATTACACATGTTCTCGTAAGTTTCATGATACTAAAGGGAAATATAACGTTTACAGTTTGTAAAGCTTTTTCAGCATTGCCAATGTACTTGATTTTGACCCTAAATGGCCCGATTTAAAGTTTTGCCGAGGCATCATCCACACAAATGATTTGACCTAGTTTGACGAAGATTGGACGATATATGAAGTCTCTTGAGGTATAACGAGGAAAACTTTACAGACAAAATGCCATAAAAATGCCTTTAATGAGTTGAAATGATTCCATAATATGTACTGATTGATTCATCACATGGTCTTGATATATTCTAGTAAGCATTATTTCGTACAGCGTTTGCAACACAACACATCATTCGATACATCGAAAACATTTATGAATCGACGGGTACTCTTGTTGAAAATTCAAATGATGCACCAGTAATAGTAAGCTCTTGTTTGGCATTTTAAAATATAAAGTTCATACACAAAGGTTTACATAAGTGATTCATTAAGGCAATTTTCGAATGAAGTTGGAGAAGTGTAATTTTGCCAGTATTTAAGTCAAGTCAGATATATTCACGAATGCAAGTGTACATAACCAAAACAAATACATAATGAACAAACAAAAAATAAATTAAGATGAAAGTTTCATGACAAGAATTAATACATAACGTATAGAGGTATAATATTTGGTACTAAACGTGTATCGAAGTTTTCTCTTTAATTTTTTTAATGCCTATGATGTCAAAACGGACCATGGCCTTTGTATTGATTGCTTTACGCAGAGTTGATTGTAAAATTTATTTAAATGATACTATAATGTTTTTAATTAGTTGAATTCATATTGGATTTGTTATTGAGCTGAAGACAGCCGTATTGGCCTGAGGCCGCAGGCCGTAGGACAACACGGCTGTCTGAAGCTCAATCACAAAGCCAATATGAATTCAACTAATTTATGACAATTTTATTAATTAACTTTATAATATGATTCAGCAAGAAAATCTTGAATTTCACTTTCGAATTACAGGTTTTTGCTATTAAATTAAGTATGAAGTTTTGAAAGATAGCAAAATGTTTGTTCTATACAATTTTTCCCTGTTTATATCCCATGCAAAATGCTTTGAAAATGTTATGTTCACAAAAATACTTTTTGGGACGATTGAACTTCACCGGTATGTAAAAAAGAATGGAAAAGCGTATAAATTTATCGTTGCTAAGTGCGCAACAACTAACGCAACACCGAATAATCCTTTTTTATCCAATATATTTCTTTAGTATCGGGGGCTACCGCCCCCAAACCCCCCGCTTTGTCGATAGTGGTAAACAACTACGTACCGGTAAAGTTCAATCTAGCCTACCTTTTAATAGATATCTTGTTAATTTAAAACGAAAATTAAATATTGTTGCAAGATGAAACACATGTTTCATGCATTTAATTTCAGAAGAATAATTATTATTTCATTAATATTGTAATATGAGGCGAAATTACTGAAACAGCATGGAAACAATAGCATTTAAACTTAGTGTATGACGACAGATGCTTTCTAGACATTACATGATGCAGGAACACTAGTCACAATTCGACATTTAGCGATGTAATGCAAAATTTACCTGAATAACATTCCAGCCACTGTGGATCCACTACCGTTGTTTTGATAAAACTCAGAAAGACAATAAGGATTGACAACTAAATTAGTGCCATTAGGAATTGCATTTGTAATGTGTTATTCCTCCATGATTTCGAATTAGTTTTGCTTTCGGCGCTCATTGTAGCTTGAAAATATTCAAAGTTGTTATTTATGTACGCTCAAATATTGGACCTTTCTGTTGTGGTTACACTGCACTATTGTTATTATCGAAAAAGGGAGCTGAAAATATTAGGGGCTGAGTACTTTTAGCATATTTTTAAAGGTTTATACTTTAGCACCAAAACTAAAAATACAACTTCAAAATGGCGTCCACAATTCTCATATTAGGCCGAGTTTTTCCTGGTTTCTGATTGGCTGAATCTCGTATTGGCCGACCTTTTTCCGTATTGGCCGTGTTTTTTCCACATTGGCCGCCTTTTTCTCGTAAAAGGCGAGTTTCGAGCTTCACTGGTGAGGCTTAACTTGTAATTGGCGAACAAATTGAACACATTCTCGTCTTATATCATAAAGTTAATTAATGAAACGGAGTACATAGGCTTAATAATGGTTATATGATCATATTAAGGTTCTTAAAACAGTTTTTTGCAACCAAAATCATACGTTAAAAATGAATCAAACAATTGGGAAACACGTTTATGATATTCACGTCATTGAAAAATTAGCTTTATAGTCGGTCCTAGCTGAAACCAGAATGCGCATATGGGGTAAAGTTTGTATACCCGATGTTCATATGGTTGGTATACTTCATAATCTTAAAACTGGTCTGCATATGACTTTATGGATAGGAACATACTTTGGTACAAGCTGATAAAGTTAGGAATTGACGGAAATTTACTATCCGTTTACGGTCAATGTATAGTGAATTAAAACTTTGGGTAAACATTTAGGAACATTGTCTAACCTTTTTAATAGCAACCACGGACTATTCCAGGGGGAGATAACGTCTCCGATCTGCTTCTCTCCCTTTCTCAATGAAATTTCTTAATGAGATCCATTTACAAGAAAATATAGATGCGGGTATTAAAATTGACAAAATCGCTATTTTTTATTATCGTTTGTAGACGACGCTGTGCTCGTAACGGAATCTGAAGACGGTCTACAAAACTCTTGAAACAACGTACATTCATATTGTCAAAAATGGAACCTAACTGTAAATATCGAAACAACTAAAGTTATGTTATTTCGGAAAGGGGGAAGGGTAGGTGCAAACAACAAATGGTTTAATGATAACCAAGAAGTTGAGGTCGTTAACTCGTTCCACTACTTAGGGGTTGTGGTTACTAGCGGTGGGGAATTCGCTCTGGCTATGAACACACTTGCGGGAAAAGGATTGCGATCCTCATATTCACTAATGTCTTTAATTCAGAATAACAAAGTACCGCTTAATATCATGGGTAACGCTTTTGACGCATACACCAGTCTTTAACTACTGTTCAAAAGTTTTGTAAATGGGTTCTTAATTAAAAACATTAACGTATACTCTCGCATTATATAATGAAAGGGTAGATTTCCAGGGTTTCGAAAGATATATCAGAATTATTAAATATTTGTTTCAAGATTTACTCGGTTTAACAAGAAAATTATGTTTTAATTACTATTGCAAAAGATCAGTTAAATAACATTAATAATAACAATATCAAGAACTCGATTTTGCGAAATCTATATTAGCAATTGGCGATCAGGACTATAAGACTCAACGTCGCTTGATGTGAATAGAAATATAAAACTAAATTTTGAAAAAGCGGCATACATAAGCCAGTTGGAGGATCCAAAATAGAGATATATATTGGCCTAATTACATTTATCGTCCCACAATTGAAATACTGAAATGTGCCCAGACAGGAGAGAAAATGTACCCTCTGCGATCTAAATGATATTGTAAACGAATTGTTCGTAAGTGCCCTATATATATTCACATTCGGAAAATACATATTCCAAAATATTACTGTACCCACACGAATATGATTAAATATATTCATTTAATGCAAAGCGAAAATAAAACAACCATAAAACAGTTGGTAATATACTGACATAAAGCCTTTTAATTCAGAGACACATTAATGTGCACAGTTTTAATTATACATTTGGTTGCTTACATATTGCTCACACTGTTCACATAGTCCTAATCTTGTAGAATCGTTATGGACCTCGGTATGTTGATGGCATTATTTTCATTGTTGCTTTAGTAATTAAGTCGCATTTTGGTGTCTATATCATTTTCTTTTGAAAAGCTATGGTCCTATGTATATGTATGTTGTGTACACAATATTGAAGGCATTGTTTAACTTGTTGCTCCAGTAACTAAGTCATATTTCTTGTCTTATAGTAAGATTTAACAAAACATACTTACGAGCAAATTTATCTCCAAAGATCATGTATGTTTTAATTATCGCACAGGTGGTCGACTGTGGGGTATGATGAATACTAGTATATAAGTATATATAGGTATATATGTATGAATATGTTTATGTGAACGAATATGTGTACGTGTGTAGGAGGGTATATATATATATATATATATATATATATATATATATATATATATATATATATATATATATATATATATTTATTTATTTATTTATTTATTTATTTATTTATTTATATATATATATGTATAAATATAGATTTATATGGAGATACTACATTAAGATCATATAAATTGTCCTATATTCTTTAAGGAAACAAAACCCTACGATCAACTATATGTTCGTTTTTCGTATACGTGGTCAAAAAATGGGTAAAAAAACCCATAAAACTTAATTTTTAACAAGGTGTAACATAGATGGAATAAATATTTATATAATATCTCCTTAACAGTATCAACAGTTTCAAACTCTAAATATATATACAAACCTATTGAACTACGAATTATTTTCTGGCTGTTTATATTGTTATTTCTCACGAACTTTGATCCAGTTTATTAAATTTAACAGAGACGTAAGGAGGATATTTATTATCCAAGCACTTACCCTGTTTTATACATTTATTATAAGATATAGTATACAATTATAATATTTCCCTTTCAAAAAACATAGGTACATGATATTGTAGTATTTATTGCAATCAAACAGCTATTTTGGACATTATGCGGTCATTATGCGTTAACTAGCATGTGAAACTCTCACGAAAACAGTTTTATTTCGTGTATATTTAACTTGATCTTTGTTCGATAGGATATATTTTATATTTACTTAATACACATGCTGTTATTTTTATATATGTTTATGTTGTATGAACTGTATGTCTAATAAACTATTCTGTTCTGTTCTATTCTGTTCTGTTCTGTTTAGTTAGGATTGTTGACAGTAGTGGATAAAGGTAATTACTTATTATGACAATCAAACACGATATCGAATTATGGTCGCAACCTTTAAATGCTCATAGTTTTTTCTCTTGAAAAACACAGGTAAATTGCAATGGTAGGCTCGTTCGCCTGTGCGTGTATGCTAAAGTACAAACGTCTCACTTATTGGTACTCGATTCTTCTAACACTGCGTGTGTCGAACTTGTATTGTTTAATTCTCTTGAAGTAAAAAAGGTTGACAAAGTTGTGTTCTAGCGTGATAGTTTAAAGAATGTTTCCTTTGTTTGAAACGAAATATAGAAGCTTCTGTGTGTAACTCCTCATTATGGTTTGAATGCAATTTATGTTAATTTTACATTGGAAATAAAAATATCCAAGCGCTACAGCGCTTTTCGTAAATATTGTGAAAGTGACTTATTTTTTCAGGAGTTATCAGTTTTCGTAAAGGGCATGAGGGCGTCTATGTGCAACTCCTGAATTGTGCTTTCGATTTTCGTCAATCGTTTACATAATTATTACTTCAAAGCGTTTAAGAGCATTTTGTCAAGATGTTTCGATTAATTTATCTGTGTGTGTTCTCTTTGCTTGCATAAGTCAATGTGCGCCTTACTTAAATTGTGCGTGTGGATTTTGATAATATTTGCAATTGAGTTTCGTTTTAGGGGTTATTGCTCTTTGTTTAAAATTACGCATAAATACATCTGAGCGCTATTCATCTAACACCTCAATTATGTTTTTGTCAGTGTTTCGCAAGTAAGTTTAAATTAAATGTTGTAGTGCTCTTTATCTGAATTTACGAATGCAACTTGTATTTAAAACAGCATCTACAATCTTAATTCGATTTGTGTGAACGGTTTTGCACTATAAGTATATCAACCCAAATTGCCGCTGAAACTGTGCTATTTTGAAGAGTGTATGGCCTTATTTAAAACGTAGCAATACAACCTTATGTGTGCAACTATTTTCTTGTACATGCTATTTTCGTAAAATTTTTTTATTGAATCATAAAATACCAATGACTATACTTATATAATCGTATGTCTCGCCATTGTAGTGTGTATCATATAAAGTCATACAAAACACATTCGACGTATTGTTTTGAATAATGGTAAAACAAATAACTAACACAAAAACCATAGTTATAGTATATAAATACTCGTAATAATAAATTATTTTGTAATTTGAGTTGTATTTTAAATGTTTTGCATTGCACACTTTGAAATATGTTCAAGGTTACACAACTTAATTTAATTCAGCTATGGGTAAAAACAGGCTATTTTGCTTTATTCCTGATACCTTTTGTTCGAAGTAGGCAAATACGTATACTCAATGGCAATTTTTGAATTTCATTTTTAGAGATGACTGCGTGATATTAACACAATCTCGCAGCTTAATGATTTGTTTTAAGAATGCATTCTATTTATTGGAATAACAAAGCGTACACACACGCACATCATGTATATTGTAAAACAAACCTTTACAAGAGAACACACCCATATATTTTAACTTACACACAATATTAGCTCCTTAAAACAATAGCACATAATCAGCTGTTGCTGTGTTCCATTTTAGCTAGACAGTAATGGTACATTCCGTTGAGGACAATGGTGACTTATGACTGCGTGCGACCGCAAAATCTTCAATCGCAGCAATGATAATATATATGCGAATACGTATTATCAAACCAAATCCATAGTATTGCTTTTTATATATCGATCGCATTTGATTGTTTTAATGTCAAAGCGGAATCTGTGTGTTATGTTTTAATAGACTGTTATTATCCTAAAGACTTCATGCCGGGCGATTCAGGAGATCACACCAATGAGGATTGTGCAGCATTTGCTCCTGGCGCTGATTACCGTTGGGTCGATGCAGTCTGCTCTGCACAATTATTTGTGCTATGTGAAGCTAGGTACGATATACAAACAAACCCATCAATTTTGTAATATCTATAAAATATGTGACATTCTGTATTGTTTCCTTATTGTTTAATGTTTACATGTAATACCTTATAGATACCAATAACAGAACAGTGGTCCATCAGCTCCTTGCTTGAGACTAGTTGTAGACATTTATTTTTTTTTGCATTTGTCTGTTCTGTCATCTTTTAAATCACAGAGGGAACGAATGTGGAGCAACTATCGTCGGATGATAGACATGCGCGAAAGAAAACAGTCCGGAGTATTTTGTAAAAACTGTATTGTTGCCATGATAATCCGTTTGGCTTGGAATTTGGAAAAATATGTTCATACGCATCTTATTTTTTTTTATTTTTGTACTTGCTTCTTTATTTTATGTTTTCATAGTTGCACCCGCTCGAGCACGATAATCACTAGACAAAACATACAAACGATTGAATAATTCAACATTTTGCAATTGAGTTCGTTCTTTAGTATATTCGTTTGCGAAAAAAAAACAGCTTGTCATGCCTAGAACTGTATAAGTTATAACTGATTTAAATAAATTTGCGGAGAACGTCCGACGTGTGAAAACGGCGGGTCCCACGATTTAATTTCATTCAGATGTATAATTTAATGTTACACATGGTAACGATAAAAAGTAATATAATGGCGTCCATCCGTTCATCTTATTTTGTTTAAAACAACACTGCATTTGTAAACATTTGTATCAAATGTGAACCATTCTTACCGAACACACGATTTATCAAATGGATAGAATGCTCGGAGCAAAACGATAACACACGACAGAGCTGGGGCGGACATCTACAAGTGGCCCATGTCGCATAGTAGCACTCGGAACAATTGCTCTCTGGCCGTAATGACAGCATCGAAATACGTTTTGGATTCGTTCGATGTTTTTTTAAATAATATACTGATCAATAAACTAACACGTCCTAATTGTTGTCTCTGAAATCCGAAGTCTCTAGAATAAATGGGTGTGTTTCGTTACATGCATTTAATTGTGTAATAAATTGAATGCACATACACGTACGGAAAGCTTGTTCTAAAATACATTGTAGTGAAGGAAAAAAAAGATATTATACAATATAAACGATAACACACGACAGAGCTGGGCGGACGTCTACAATTTGGACAATGGTCTTCTGTCTGTTGTGACGGAAGCGGACCAAGTATTGACATCTGCAGCCAATTGTATAAATCTGGATAACTTTTATCCAGCGAATAACTTTTGGTTATCTTCAATGTTATGATAAGATAACCAAAAGTTATCCGCTGGATAAGAGTTATCCAGATTTATACAATTGGCTACAGGCCGATATAAACCAGGTGCTACTTGTACATATATCATACGAACGTGGCCGCTTAGTGAAGTATTGGTATCATGTGTATTCAAGTCGATAAGTCAAACGTACATTGATTGCTTAGAAGTGTTTAACATAAATTTGCAACGAATGTACAAGTACGAGTACATGCATGCCAATATAAGGCTTACGTGGTGTGGAGTTCTTTAGATTTTTTCAAACCTTGTAGTGTTTTCCGTTCCAAGGCAGTGACCCACGATTTGTTCAAATGTGTAGGTTTGTTATGTACGTGAGGACCTTATCTACATCTTGAGTGTTTTGACTCTCTGTTTTGGCAATAGATTTCTTGACGTAAAAGAGGACCGATGTATATATTAAGGTTTCCGCCTGCCGTGTATTATACAGAATGGTTTATACAGTTAAAGTATGCATAAGTTGTATTATTAGCGGAAGCATATCCGCGATCACAATGTTCTGCAATTATGATACATACTAAGCACAACATAATTACCACATGCTTGTCTACGAAGGTATGCCAATTGAATTCCTCTAAAGAACGAAAGCATGCTTAATATGTTTAATAATCTAAAAGACTAAGTCGGTAGAACTAAACAAATGAAAATCATGTAAAATAGCTTGAACACTAAGGTTCAAAACGTTATCGTTGTGTACAATTGTTTTATTACAACAATCATGGTTGCTTAGTTACTGCTCAGTGAAAGCTGTTAACATAGTACCAACAGAAGGATTGAGCGAAGTATAATGCCGTACCATTTGTGTCAAAAGTACAATTACGACAAAAAAGACATCACCGCTGTGACAAAATAACGTCCCCGATTTTAAAAAAATTAATGAAACAATCGCTAAAAAACTGCAGTTTTAACGGGAAAGAATATGACTTTTGTTGTTAGACGTGGTAATGATGACGTCATGAGCACGTGCACTTAATATTTGTAAAAAATTGTTTTTGCTTTTTGTGCTTCATTTTGTGTTTAAATATATAACGTCTGGGTATCAAATTGTTTGTTTTGTTGAATCACATTTAATTTTACTGCAATGGCAATGTTATATCAGTATCAGGCAGATATCAATGTGGTGGTTTGCTACATGTTTATTTGATAATCATTTGCGATATGTTACTTTCAGTGATATGTATATTTCCTTTAAGATAATTGCTTTAACACGCGTGTACTAGACTAGATATGTTTTAGTTGCAAATCACAAACGTCACAACGTGTCAACATGACTTAATAGTGTAAGTTATTTTCATAGACACAATTACAACAAGTCATATAAAATCAGCTTAGTGCGTGAAAAAGTAATAACACCATGTGTGGTATGACGCAGTTTTGTTGTCTATCAACTTCAAGAACAGCACGAACATTGACACCAACTCCAGTATATATGATTCAAAGCGGATTACTTAAAGCGCATTTGCATGAACAAACATTCAGGTCGCCTCTCCATGAAAATTATACTGATCGTGGTGTCAAACCATTGTCATCTTACATATTTCATAAAAGTATTAACGGCGAAAGATGGCGTTTGATCAGAAACAGCGTGTTGGGCTTGCCGCTACAGTTATATTTTTGAACTACACGAGAGTTAGCCAACATTGTCGGTGTCAATCACATTTCGATGGTTGTGGTGTGCATGATAAGGTTGTGTATAAATGTATTGTTTGTCACTGGTATCAATATGGACAGCACGCACATCCAAAACAATAGCAACAACCATCACTGTGTCGGAATATTAATAACTAAATACTAACTTTTAACTACTGATAATGTTTGCTCTAATTTAGGCATTGTGATTTAGCTCATACGATTTCATCAACAACCAGCAAATCTCAAACAGACATAATCAATTATAATAAAATATTATTGAATCCACGATATGGCAATTGTGTTGCTTAACAACTTAATGCGATGTGGGTAGTAAATTCATGTAATAATGGTTCGTTCCCAAATAATATCGCAAAAATGTTACATATGATAAAATAAAGCACTACTTATAAAAGCAGGAATTCGGTATCTGTGACTGATTTGTTAATTTATATTGTTTAAATATGTTTACGTATTAACGGAAATTACTCATTAGTGAGAAACACGTTAAAGGTGAGGCAAGTATGTCTCGACTACTGCTTCGCTCTAACAGAATGACATATTATCTTGTTATAAAGTTTACATATTCAACATATAAATTCCCAGTGCGAGTGAAAGTATAATTTAAAATGTTATCACTGTATCGCCATTTTAATAAAGTGCATCATGCATTCATATGTTTTTCCTTATCTCTTCGAATCCCCATTTAAAAACTAAAATCAACTTAATATAGCACAATCCTGTTAAAGATTGCCAAATGCATTCATGCAATTGGCTTTTTTTATCGCTATATATATATTGTTAAATATATATATATATATATATATATATATATATATATATATATATATATATAACAAAGTCTCTATTATTTAAACAAAAACCGCTGTAATTATTTTTTGCCGAAGCTTTCGACCTCACGGTCTTCATCAGCGGCCATTTTTATTTTCAGATGTTTTATTATGAACGGAAATGACGTCGTGCATTTCCGGCGTCAACGTTGTTTACGCGCCCTTTAATTAACGTTTATACTTGCAGATTGATGCCATATGGTCGGTATGTCGTTAGTTTTGACTTCCACAATTGTTCCATGGTTTTTCGGTACTCGTCCGACCCGCTGAGTTTTTTGAGTCCCATTATTTGGAAATCGTCCATGGAATGTCCGTCGGTGTAGAAATGTTCAGCTACCGGGTCATTGTGCTGTGTGCGAATACGCGACAGATTCAATAGATGTTCAATATCACGAACCTGCGACAGCGACGACAGTTGACCGCGTACACAACATTGGATGATTTGCAATCAACATTGTTTCTGACGCTGTACTTTCTGCCGCTGGGATCTGTGAAATATTCCGCCTTCATCATGTACGGGCAAATGGCACATCTCTGCGCCCCACAGGGTCCGCTCATATTGGGTTTTCGGAAGAACATCCTATTGTGTTTTTTGTGCACTAGGATGTTTTGCAGGTTGCAATCCCGTCTGAAGGCTACTAATGGGGGCTCAGAGAACACTTCCTTCATTCTATCAGACGTGTGCAACGTGTGTAGGTGTCTACGGATGATACGGCCGATATTGGGTAGTGCGCGCGAAAACGTTACCACCAGCGGAATCCTTGAATTATGCTCCGAGCTTGTCTTTTCGCGTAAAAGGTCCTCTCTCTTTTTATTGTCGACCTTTATCAATTCGGTCTCCACAAACGCCCCGTCATATCCACGGTTCAAGAGCTGTGTTTTAACCGCCTGTTTGTGCTTCCGGTAGGCAACCTCCTCTGAACAGATTCTTTTCGCACACACACCCAGACCATATGGTATTGCTTTTTTGTAGACTCCGGGTGCGATGAATCCCTGTGTAGGTACAGGTGTTTATCGGTAGGCTTAGTATATAGGTCGGTTTGAAGGCGGCCGTTCCGTATTGATGTCACCGTGTCCAGGAACTCTAGTTTTTCTGAAGAATAGCGGAGCTCGAGTTTAATGCGAGGGTTGATACCATTACTTTTTGTGTGGAATGTTGTAAGTGCCTCGATACCATGCGTCCATAAGCCCTTACACATCATCCACAAACCGGAAGTATGCGAGTGGTTGCTTTTCTGACCGCCGGAGCAGTTCCTCTTCCCAAGCACCCATGTAGGTTCAGTCCGAGGCGTGAGCCAACCGTCCCTTCTGTCTGTATAAAATGTTCCTCGTTGAATGAGAAGGTGTTGTTCTCCAACACAGTGTCCATCATCACGATGACGTCCTCTGTAGGAATTTCCGGGTCCGTTCGCCAGATTAAAGCATCTATAGCAGCAACACGGGCGTCATCTCTCGGGACACTTGGATACAGGGCCTTCACATCTAAACAGAATATTAGCGTACCTTCCGGAAGAGGTTGTTTTAATTTTTGTATTTTGCTTAAGAAGTCCATAATGTCTCTTACACACGACGGAAGTGACGTCACATGGCTTCGCAACTGGTCCTCAACAATTTCCGCCATTTTCTCTGTCGGGTGGCTTCTACCATTCACAATGGTGCGTAACGGCATTCCTGGCTTATGTAACTTCGGGTTCTCTTGAAGCTTACCGGAAGTGCCATCGTTCCTTGTCATGTATTGTCGGAAATCACTGTCTATGGAACCTTTTTTGTACATGTTGTCTACCACCTTTTTTACCTTGTTTTGCACTGATTTTGTTTTGTCGTCGGTAACTTCCGCAAATGTGTCGCTATCGGAAATTTCACCTTTTAATTTTTTTATTTAATCTGTGCTATCCATTACGACTATACCAGAACCTTTATCAGCAGGCCGAATGACAATTTCATCGTCGTTAAGAAGTTCTTTCAGAGCGTTTTCTTCAGATTTACTCATATTGAGCTTAAACCTTCCTTTGAGACCCTTGATGATGTCATCCTTTACAGCCTTGATATACGCATCCAACCATTTATCGCGGCCTGCTTTTGGAGTCCATGTTGACGGCGTCTTCTTCCTGTACGGGATCTCTTGTTTAGGATGTCCGTCTCTCTCTTCAGAGTAGAAATATTCTCTGAGACGCATGCGACGTTCCCATGCAGTGAGGTCCGTCAACAACTTGCCTTTGTCAACGACTCTTCTTCAAAAAACACAATAGGATGTTCTTCCGAAAACCCAATATGAGCGAGCCCTGTGGGGCGCAGAGATGTGCCATTTGCCTGTACATGATGAAGGCGAAATAGTTCACAGATCCCAGCGACAGGAAGTACAGCGTCAGAAACAATGTTGATTGCAAATCATCCAATATTGTGTACGCGGTCAACTGTCGTCGCTGTCGCAGGTTCGTGTATGTGGGAGAGACCGGCGGAACTCTGTACCAGCGACATCTATTGAATCTATCGCGTATTCGCACACAGCACAGTGACCCGGTAGCTAAACATTTCTACACCGACGGACATTCCATGGACGATTTCCAAATAATGGAACTCGAAAAACTCAGTGGGTCGGACGAGTACCGAAAAACCATGGAGCAATTGTGGAAGTCAAAACTAACGACATACCGACCATATGGCATCAGCGTGCAAGAATAAACGTTAATAAAAGGGCGCGTAAACAACGTTGACGCCGGAAATGCACGGCGTCATTTCCGTTCATAATAAAATATCTGAAAATAAAAATGGCCGCTGATGAAGACCGTGAGGTCGAAAGCTTCGGCAAAAAATAAATACAGCGTTATATATATACTTTACTATACGTATATGTATTACACAACATTTATAAACACATTCTTTAAACAAAACAAGCTTATAAGTAATAGTAACCTATTATATCCGTGGCAAAATAAAATGTGTGTCCATACAAAGCGCCCCAGAAAAGTAGTGGGCTCTGTTCAATCAATACTATATATTCAAGCCGAATAGTTCGCTAAACACATCTCTATATTACAGTTTGCGTTCCAGTGAATCTATGTATATTTGTCCTGTCCAGACAAATAAATATATAGTCAAATATGATTGATATGGACTTGGCTTCGTATGGACGTGGGTAATGATATGTTCATCTCCTCCTGTTTCATTTATTTTGAACGTATGGGACATATCTCAGGCGAGTCTCGTTAATATATATGACGACGTAATCGTTTAATGTTTATAGGAACCTTTAATTCTTTATTTGAATATCTTAATCTCAAGATTTCTTATTAATGTTGTAATATTTTGATAATGTAACATGGTTAATTATAAAATGTTAAGTACAACTTTATTGATTTACTCAATTGTAATTTGTCTTTACAATGCAAACAAAATCATCTGATCCTTACGGACATATTGTTGATTTAAACACATTTCCTCTCGTAGATTACATATGGGTTTTTTTATTTGCCCAATTATGTTTTTTCGCACCTTAAATTCTTCAAGATTGATGTATTAGTATTCTCTGGAGGAAATGAATACGCGACAATTGGCTTCGTCTGCATAACTATAGTAAAAAAAATAGTGCGTTGACTTCGGGCATACCGTGGAATTATACGATAGTTTCACGCCTAAGAGTTTATCGAGCATATCGCGTTTGTGTTGTAAGTAGGTTAAACGTTAAGACAATTATATAGTATGCACCCTTTCCAACAGTCCATTGCTTATCGGATGATTGGCGTGTGTTAAGTATATGATCCGTTAGTTAAGTATAAAACATTTTCTTTACTTGGTATGCGTAACCATTTTTTTCTTTGATCAATGACATTTTGGCAAAATAGGCTGAAGATCTGTGGAATACGCATTATTAAGATGTGAGTGAATGTTTAGCCTAGGTAAGCATGTAATTATTTATGTGCGTTATGTGGGTTATCTACAGGTAAAAATTATTGTATTGTTTATTTCTTGCAGGCTGATTCCTAATGACGACTGACATAACGGGTTCATTTAGACATTATTAGGCAATTACTTAATCACAATCAGGTTACTTTCCGGATAAGATTTGTAAATCTTTTGAGAAAATTTACCATTCCATGAAATATTTTCAATGATTTTTGTAAAATTGGAAATTTTCAAATTTTGTATAATGTTTCATGTATTCGAGTTCATTAGATTTTCTTTTATTCCCGATGTCTCTATTTGAGATAAAGTCGTAAGGTGATATTAATTATAATCTTACTTTACATGCATTAAAACACAAAATAAAAATAATTTTATCTAAAAACAAGGGGCAAAACATAATATCCCCAAAACAACCTAATAGAACATTACAAGTAGTTGTAACCCTTTAGCCATTGGTAAACATAGAAATGTCATTTTAAGGAAACAATGGTTTGCCGTTTGTCTGCAATTATCTTTTGAACATCCGCTATTGCGGACATTTGATAATACAATATCTTTCAAAATTTAATTGAATGTACATAGCCAATATATTATCTGTATAATTGTCTATTCTCTCTTTGATTGTTATCACTTGACAAATTATCTTCAGAATAAGTAAAAGACTAATACAATAAAGATACTCGAGATTTAAATTAATGCTATATGTTCATATATTTTTTATCAAGCGTTCGATATGATTCATCTTTCCTTATTTGGCTTGTTAATGGATGTGGTTTTGAATTACCTTGAATTGCAACTAATTCGATACCAATTCCATCGAGCACACGAAATCATTGACTGTGCCAACATCCGTTTACATTTCAATTAATAGCATTTTGGAAATTTAAAATACATCAACAAGTTCATATTTATCAGAAAAGTATGTCCCCGTTGTCTTTGTAATCATTTTTCTGTATTTGTTTAATTTTCCATATGTGCGCTTTCATTTGAGTTCAATATTTGAGGTATCTCATATACTGTTTTTATTATATCTGAATAATGAATGAAAGCAACAATTGTGTTATTAATGATTAACAAATTCTCAATTCTCAAAACATGAAAATAATTGTTTTACATGTTTTTGTAAGAGATACATATGACAATACCTTTTTTTTCCTCACCTGCAATATTCAAATGTTTGTTAAGGAATAACCTTATTTAACAGAAACTGTAATTCCCAATTATACAAAATCAATGAATTTGCTAGTAAACGTAGCTTCTTATGTACTTGTGTAATATTAACTTGCTTCCTTGACAATTTAGATGTACGCCTCATATCAAGTCTATAAATACTGACTTAATAGAGTTTCAATAAGCCTGAGGCATTCAATGCTGCAATCAATCTTAAGCTAAAAGTTTTAAATAAAAATAAAATATAACTTTCACAAACTTTTTTTCAAAATTTAATTTTATATCATCTGGCTTTAAAAAAGTATTTCCCTGAAATAATATTGTGGGTAAGATAAGGTACTACAGTGAATCAAGTGAGTTAACAACTATTTCTAGAGCGCAGAGTATGATCGATAGTCTGATAATGATTGTTAACTCAATATATTGCCGCCTTAATTAGATGACGCGAAGGAAGGCTGTTATCGGAGTAAATTTTTCCTCGTGTCAAAAACCTTTTACCGAAAAACTCATTCCATTGTAAATAATCATATATGTTTTAATATCAATAAGAGTTATTACGTATACATATTGCTTCAATTCAGCCACTACTTTAAAAAAAAACAATTTTATTTTAAATTAAGTGTGATTGCTAATCCATTTAATTGCGTTCGTTGAAAACTTGAACTAGGTGTGCTTTTATTATTGTATTAGCAAATAAGACTCTGTAATGTTAATTAAATTAAGTGTGATTGTTAATCCATTTAATTGTGTTCGTTGAAAACTTGAACTAGGTGTGCTTTTATTATTGTATTAGCAAATAAGACTCTGTAATGTCGTTCATTCTCTCATAATTATTTAAAACGTATCAATTCTTATCCCCTCTTCACATTTCTAGCCAGCATATTGTATTGAGCTTGACCATGATTGTGAAACGGTCTTTGAAAATCTAAAGAAATAAGATGTGTTTGCACGACATCTTATTTATTCTCTTAGTTCCTTAAATTTATTTTGCAAATTTTGAATTTTTATTTGAGTTGACACATCTGATAAAAATTTCATATTCCACCAATGGCAAAATAAGGACAATTCTGATAACGATTCGGATATTTGTTAAACATGTTTTATATTGTCTCTTAGCCCGTTATGTGCATACTTAGTTTTCAGTCAAGATGTAAATAACATACTAATTATTTAATTGTCTTTTAATAAAATCATAATATGACTCTGTTTCTGCTTATTTTATATAAATAAGAATGCGTGGACATGCCACCTGCCACTCTTGTTCGCACTTTCATTTTTCAAATTATTATTTTCAAGATTCATTTCACTCAGAACTACTTGATGACTCAAACCTTTCAACAACGGATACTCCCAGTATATTTGACACTCTTGTTCAGTTACGTAACAAACAGCCGAATCGCTTTCTTTGTGCGTCGCTAAACATTGGCAGTGTTCGAAATACGTTACAATATATCCAAGAACTATTAACCAAATATATTGTTGACATTTTGTTTTTATCAGAGACCAAGATAGATGATCCCTTTCCAAGTGCACAGTTTGCGGTGGATAACTATCACTTGTGGAGGGCGGACAGGGGGAGTACATGTAATGGCATATTTGCGGTCGGACATTGCAGGGGATAGGGTATGTTAAATGGAATTTAAAGACAAAGAATCAATATCTGTAGATATAAATTGAAATAGGTCAAAATGGATAATATGTGCAGCATACAAACCACCGTCTTTATCTGATTCAACATTTTAAGACGAATGTAATATGACTATTGATAAAATACTGTCTAAAACTGATGATTGTATGGTAATAGAAGATTTAAATTATGATATGTTGCAGGACGAGAAATGTCAGCCTATTTAGAACTCATGTGATAATTTTGATCTCACAAATATTTTAAAGAAACCTACTTGTTTTACAAAAATGGTAAACCAACACTTTTAGATCTTATTTAAACAACAGTAGTTCTTATATTAGTAGTACATGTAATTTTAATTGCGGTTTAAGTGATGCTCATAATATTATTGGAGCACAATTTAAACATGAGGTACCACTACTAAAGAAACGTATTTGTACCTACAGAAGCTTTAAACAATTTAATACTGATGCTTTCAATAGAGATCTGTCACAAGCTATATGTAACGTTGAACCGTGTGACAATGTCAATACCAATTATGTCAATTTTAGTAATACATTTATTAAAGTGGCTGACAAGCATGCCCCTGTTAGAAGGAAAAGGGTTATAGATAAGCCAGCCACTTTTATGAATAGAGCGCTGAGACAAGCCGTTTACAAAATAAGGATGCTTTTAAATAAATATAACAAAGACAAATCTTTAAACTGGGAAAGTTTCAGAAAATAAAGGAATTTAGATACAAAAATATCTCGAAAATCTATGAATAAATACTTTATTGACAGGTGTGTTGGTTTGTTCCAATCCAAAAAAACTATTAAACCTTTTCTGTCTAACAAGGGAATTAGCACTCAAATCTCATAAGGATACAATTTTTTGTGAAAATGATACCCTTTTGAATGACCAACAAGATGTATGTGACATGTTTAATGACTTTTTTGTTAATGTAGCCAAGAATATTGGAAATGATAATATTCCAGTAAATAAGGAACATCGAAGAATAATTAAAATAGCTGAGCATAGTGAAAACAATGATGTCAATTTCAATTTTGAACCAGTACAGATGGATTTTGTTGACAAGCAAATAGATAAATTAAATTTTAAGAAAGCAACGGGTATTAATGACATTTCAAGTAAAGTGATTAAATTAGCAAAACCTACAATAATTGCATCATTAACAGACCTAATCATTCAATCTTTTTATACTGCAGTTTTTCCAGATCAATTAAAGTTAACACAAGTGACACCTCTGCATAAAAATAATAATACTTTAGATAAAGGTAATTATAGACCAGTAACATGTAGCATTTTGCCTGTTATTTAAAAATTATTTGAAAGAGCCATCAATACTCAGATATCTGACTTTTTTAATGTACATTTTCATGCTTTCCTGTCAGCCTTTAGACCTGGATACGGATATCCGTCCACGCTGCTTATGGTAATAGAAGACTGGAAAAAGACCTTGATGAAAATAAATATGTAGCAGCAATCTTGATGGACCTGTCAAAAGCAGTTGACTGCCTCTTTTATGATTTGCTGTTACTAAAGCTTGAAGCCTATGGTGTCACAGGAAGTGCCCTTGAACTTATTGACAGTTATCTTTCAAACAGAAAACAATTTGTAAAGTTAAATGATATTAAAAGCTCATTTCAAAACCTATATAAGGGCGTTCCTCAGGGATCTATTATGGAGCCCGTCATCTTTAATATCTTTATTAATCACATTTTTCATTTTGTACAAAATAGCAATCTCTGCATTTACGCAGAAGATAATACCCTTTCTTTCTCTGATAAAAATTTGGATACAGTAAAACATACATTAGAAAATGATAGCATGGCATTAATTGAATGGTTCGCGGATAACAAAATGGAAGCAAATCCTGATAAATTTCAAGCAATATCACTTGGTAAGAAAACACATGATTCTCATATTTCTTTTACTTTGGATGGCTCTGAAATTAAGTGTGACGATGGAGTCAAACTATAGGGCGTCACCATAGACTTCAGGATTAACTGTGATACTCATATTTCCAATATTTGTAGAAAAACATCAAGACAATTTAATGTGTTAAAAAGACTAGAGAACAATCTATGTAAATTTGGGAAGATAAACATATATTATTTATTTATTATGTCAAATTTTAATTATTGTCCGTTAACATGGCATTTCTGTGGCAAATTCCACATTTAAAAGATTGAAAAAATACATGAGCCTGCACTTCGTTTCATCTACTCAGATTATACTTTTACCTATTGTGAACTATTATCAAAATCTAAATTACCATCTTTGAATGTTCGTCGTTTAAGATCTATAGCTTTTGGAATCTTTCAAATTAATAAATAAAAACACACCTTAATACTTACATGACTTGTTAACTATTAAACAGACTTCATATTCTTTCATGTACTCCAATACTGCTGTTATACCTAACATAAGGACTACAAGATACGGCATCAGCTCTTTCCGCTTCAGCGCGGCCAAGCTGCGGAATTCTCTACCGTAAAACTTCAGAGACCAATCGAACTACAATTGCTTCCGCAGTTTGGTCAGCGCATGGGGTGGAGAGAGTTGCGCTTGTTCTCGCTGTTCCGCCGTTACAAAGCATTATCTATTAAGTTGTAGTTTTGTTTGCATTTAGTTTTATTTGTACTGCTCTTTTTTATATTTGCTTGCATTTCCCTTGTTTTCTTCTGTTTGCTTTGTTTTTATGTGAAGTTATCATCCCTTTTTCCGCCTTTATTGCCCTAAAAGCGTGAGTCCTTTTGCTTTTGCATAATTTGTGTGCATGTAATTGCCGCTTTTCATGTTTTAACTATGAAATATATTCCAATTGTGTCATGCACTTGTGAGGAAGTTGCTGATCAGTTCTTTCCAAATCTGATTTGGGGGATACATGTATTTTCCTTTTTTCAGTTTCTTATGTATTTCGTTTAATTGCAGTTTTTAGACCTAGGTCAAGATCAGCAACTTCCACACAAATTTTAATTTAATTTATTATTTCCCCCAATTATATGTGTGATGTTTGTAGTCTGCCACTTCTTTTAATTTTGTCATTGTATGCATATATTTGTTTTTTAATACCTCATGTATTAATAGTCTATAGAATTGATTATGTATCATTAAATGCTGATGTTTGTTTTAAATATGTATGTTATTTATTGTTATTATTGTAAATTTCGGTTAATAGCTATCCATAGCTAATGTTTCTTTGGTACACATGTACCGACTTGACATAAAATTTGATTTGATTTGATTTGAGAATCCAATTAAATTCCAATGATTAAGTTTGAAAATGCATGTCTTTAGATTTCTTCAGTTGAAATTAACCAAACTGTTTTTGTGTAGTTTTAGAAAATGTCCTTTCTCTCAGTAAAAAAACGAAAGTATATTAATAAATGTAATAGTTATCAACATATTTGGTCAAGAAATTCACAACTATTCCTTGACAAAAAACATATTAACTATCATTATTTACACTAGTAAAAGTTGTCTTATAAATTCCTTGTATACGTACTAAAATCTCAAACAGGAAATGCCACCATTTTACAGGAGAGACAAACAGACGGACAGACAGATAGATATAAAGATAGATAGATATATAAATTAGGAGCGCTTTATATATTGTGATTGTAAAACATAATATATTAAGCGCTCATTTATAGTTTCTTACCAGTGCAGCCATTGTGATACGAAGATAAGACAGTAATGGTGTACCTTATTCGTAGAAAAATTTTATTGAATAACATTCAAATACATATTTACAGATATAAAGTCGTATCGTTGTTAGAAAATTGCCTAGCTGTTATACATAAAACGAAGTAAATAAGTTAATACATATTATTACAGACGACGCACAATGGATAAACGAGGTCACTGAAGATCGTCATTAACGCGTCGCGCTCAGGTGAACCACCAAATGTAAGGGAAATAATTTTTCAAACAGTAGTAAAGAAATTAAGAAAGACTAACCCATAACTAAACTGTGAATAAATAATCAGCAATATCAACACCACGAACTAACAAAAACAAACATTGCTTTTATATTTTAACCAAAAAAATGTGTCCATAAATCCTGCATAGCCACATACAGATAACAGTCCACATATAGAAAGTTCATATGTGGAATGGGCCGTTGTCGATACGTAATGTAAATGAATCATATTGCATATAAAAGAGTAAGCTTTCATTTAAATTATCTAACGTGTATTGCTTTTCCACTAACAAAACTAAAACTAATAATATTATACTTCTGCTACTATTACCAATATTCCGAAAACATGTACCCCTACTCCTTATACTAAAACAGCAATCTACTACTACAATAACAATAGCTACCTCTACATAGTATTCAACGGCAACAATTAATTTTTCCTCTACTACAACTACCGCTACTTCAACTGCTATAAATACAACTACCATTTCTACTTCTATTTCTGCAGCTGCTACTCTTACTACTATTACTACTACTTCTACTATTACTACTACTACTACTACTACTACTACTACTACTACTACTACTACTACTACTACTACTACTACTACTTCTTCGTCTTTTATTACTACAACAGCAACAACAACAACTACTACAACTTATAGTACAACAACTTCTACTCCTAATCCTACTACCATTACTTCTACTTCTAATATAACAAATACTACTTCCGCTAAAACTACTACAGCTTTTACAATAGGTGCTACTGTTTATACAACTGCAACTAGTACCACCTCTTCTACTACTAATACTTCTACTTCTACAACATTAACTACTACTAATATTGTTACCTATAATATTACTATAACTACTACTATCACTACTATTATTTCTTTAACCGCTCATCTTTTATCCCTTTCTTTCTATTGTAATACTTACGCTTTTTTTTCTTCTTATACATCTGGCATTACTATTACATCTGCACTGCTGCTGCTACTAAAACTCTAAGAACTTTTATGACAACTACTAAGACTTCTATTAAGAATTCTACTTCTTATTTGAGAAGTTGTATTTATGTAGTATTGAAAATATAAATACACTCATCCGTATACTTGTACGCAAGCCGTAGTTGGACAAATGCAGGTTTTCCATTTAGTGGCCAAAATGCGTCCTTGTTACAGGAATATATTTGAAGTTAATTTTGTAGTTATGCATTATGCTTGCACATGTAAATGAACAAACAGTTATGGACAAATGTTGTTTAAAATTGTTGTTCTTTTCATTTTATTTGAAGGAACAATGCGTATAATTGATAATGTTTAATGTTGTGCTTTAACAGTTTAGGATAACGTAGATGACAAATGTGTGTCACTGATAGACAGACGAATATACAGACATATAGGCATTATTTTTGATTCCAGTGTGTGAATTTTACTTTGTAAGAGGGATGTTGTACTGTGTGTACATAATTTATCAATGATTGTTTAATTTAATGTCACATAGCGATGGCCTCAAACGATCCATTAATTGCTCAATCAAAATAACAATATAAGAAATCAATCAACAAAATACTTGAACAAAATGTAGCACAATTATATAAACTTTCCCATGTGTGTCTTTACAAAAATTGAACAAATGTATATGAACGCTCTACAAATGATTAAAATTCAATTATTATTACAATTACATCTTTTACATATATTTACAAAGTCAAATATCATTCCTAAACCATACTCTTTTTACAGTATTCATAGAATGCTTGATATTCGCACATTCTTATCAACAGAATCGCCTAGCCGAATTCAGATCCCTTGCATTATTTTCACCAAACAACCAAACGTAAACTATAGAGTAAAGTCAGAGCTTTGATTAGAATGTGTAAGCCGTATTTGTGACAGTATTTACCTATCGCATTAAGCGAAAACATGAAGGATGATATTGCCTGATTTTATACAAGTGTGTGCAATCTACTTGGTGGCTATTCAACGTGCAGGTATTTAAACTTATTTAAAAATACGATTTACACGTTTTTAGTTCAATTTTGTATTTAAATGAGAGAGATACGTTAAATTTCGTGTCCCGTGCATAATTATTTTACAGAGTCTTGCATGGAAACATACGCTAATAGTGGCGATGTAAACGTACAACTGATTTTTGATTTCCATTGGAATAATATTGACAAAAGTACAATATTATGCTACAAAGGAAGAAAAAACATCGGGTCGTGCGAATTTAAGTTTGGAAATGCATTTTGCTTCACAGACGGAGAAGTTTCTAGCATCTACAACTTGTCTTCCAAAGAAGACTATACGAAAGTAAACATAAATATAGCTTTAATCAATAACAAAACTGCAGGGGAATATAGCTGCTACACAGAAAAGGACGTTAGTCAGAGGACGTCTATATGCATACACATATTGGGTTTGTACATTTTTAATAAATGTGAATGGTTTTGTGCGGTTTCATACTTTAAGCGTGTGTTTTTTCGGTATATTTAAAAAAATCATCATATTCTTGTAATTTAGAATGTAATTACTATGTTTAGTTATCATTAATATAATGAACGCAGGTTTTGACGTGATTTTTGAGTCCCAATATTTTATAGAATCTTTTATTTATTTGAGGGTTGTATATTAATTCAATGTGAACTTACTATTTCTGCGCGTGCCTATTGATTTTCTAGAAACACCAAGCAATGAACTGAATTACATCGTGCAATATATTGAATTCATGTTTTATTAAATTCATATTAAATCGAGGGAAATGAAGTTAAAAGACACGTAAGATATTCAAAAAATACTTGTTAATTCATTGATTCGCTAACTTGCGTTCAATGGCTAATATAATGTTTGTGAAAGAGTATTGCTTCTTTAAGAGTATTGAAAGACAGTATTATATTCCATCATTGAATTTAAATAGTACACCACTATCTCTTACAGCCATATTTAAGCTAATCTACTGTTGGAAAGTTATTTAAAGGCGTCACACAAACATATGTATTTTTATTTTCAAATACTAAATTACCTCAGTGGAAAGAAACTGGCACATTATCAATTAAGTCTTATTGACTATCAAGATAATTAAATTGACTTCGATATAAAGTCATGTAAAGAATACATCATCCGATTTTACACGATTTTAAGTATATTAAGCATAACCATATACATATAGAATACATATAATACATATACATAACCTTATTTATATGGATAAATACAAATTCACATGTGTTTAATGGATAATACAAAATTAAGGAAATTACATGATAGCCTAAAAAGTAAAATAATACTTATTAGAACTTGTTTTGAAGTGGGTTTTTTTCATAATTATATATATGTTTGCACAAAGCAATATTTTCATGGAATCTGTCCCAGAAATTTAACAGACATTATTGTTAACGAATCCAAATAAATTTGATAAAAAGTTACTTTGTTAACATGCCTGTGCATTCTTATGTAAATCCACCATGATGTTTTTAATTAGAACTGTTTTTGTTTGTGAGCCAAGACATGTGTTTTCAGATATAAAGATGAAATCCATTTGTTTACGAATCATAACTGGAATCGCCTGGCGATTTTAACAAAACATAATTTAGCTTTTTCAACTAAAATGTGCTAAAAGAAAATGTTGTCATCGACCAAAGACGACATTGCGGAATTCAAAATGGCCACAATTGCTAAGCATTAACATATCATAACTTCCGAAAACAGCAAATTTTAGAATGACATCCAGCAAATATATTACCGTCGATCAGCTTAAACCTTATCTCCCGATGTTAACATCTACCCATTTGAACAGCTTTTAAACGAAAATAAGGTATGTTTTCTTATTTCCAGCGAACCTCACTTCATTGATGTTACTTCCACAGGCCAACGTCACATATCCGGTATACCAAGAGCAATCTGTGTTCACCTGCATAACATCGCAAAGCAGACCAAGTGCACGTATTCACTGGTTTGTAGCCGGACGTAACATTACCGGCATGGCTAGCTATTCAAACAGCTCTGATGTACCTACCAGCATTCTTAAATACACGCCTTATTCGATTACCGGCGAAACTTTAACATGTACGGCCTATTACTTCTTCAAATCAACGAACATAACAATTCAAAGAGGAACATACATGGAAATTCAATGTAAGTTTTTTGTCAGAAACATTACAATTGCATATATACGAAGTTAACAGACGTGCTTCAGATACAAATCATCAACATGTCTGCCCAATTAGAAACTTGAATATATAAAAACGTTTTCTCTATGCAGGTCAGCGCAGTTTTATACATACACAAATAAATGCCCATGTTATATCACACTCAGAAGTTTTTAACACTACTACATCTTTGTTGTCTCTATTTTTTCAGACCCTGTAACAAAACCCGTTATTTTAATAAATAACAGCAATGTTTACGAAACAGTATTACTTAGGGAAGGAACTTCGGCTGAGTTCAAATGCTCCGCTTCTTCATATCCGCTTCCAAGTTACCGTTGGGTCTATCCAGGAGGTTTATCTGACATGAAGACAGTGATAATAAAGTTTAATCGTACAGCAAATGGTGGAACAATGACATGCATCGCAACAAACAACTATCATTCCCTAGATGGAACAGTACAAATAAAGTCAACGACATTTGATACAGTTATTACATTAAATGTAACATGTAAGATGAACATGATTTTATATACGCATATTTATAAGTACACTATTTTTTAATGAAAGGCACATGTATTAAAATTTATACAACATAACAAAACTATTTATCATAAATACACAAAGTATATCAACACAATTATGATAAAGTAAGTTTATAAAACCGTACTATACGCTTTTATCATTTAAAGTGATGTTATAATAATGAAATACAATAGTATTTATTGAACCTCATGATATTTATTATTCATTCGGAAAGTGTTTAAATATATTTATTTTAGTAGAGCATTTTGTGTTTCAGATCCTCCTTTTATAGTTAGCATCAAAGATATGGACACGAGAATTAATGTCGTTGATAACATTATCCGACTTCTTAAAGGAGATTCACTGCGTTTACTCTGCGAAAGTGTAGCAAATCCTCCAGCTACCACACTGTGGCAAGGACAGCATTGGCATTCAAATATTCTGACCACCAGAAATATTCAGTTTGATACGGAATGGACATGTGAAGCATTCAATATCTTAGACGGTTTGTTAGAAACAACAAACAGAACTGTACATGCCGAAGTATTATGTAAGTTAAGCTCGTAAACATAAATAATCTGCATATACGATATAGTATGTATATTTTCATGTCTAGCTTAAAATTACTTAGTAAAACACTTTTATTTTTAAACATAGAGATTTAATATAGAAATTATGTATACGTTATGTTTTACACTACATTTTTGTTCCATATTGTACATGTTACAGATGGTCCAGCCAAAATGAACATCACGTACAACATTTTGCCAAACATATCACAAACTGGCACGGTATTAAACGATGGAAATATAACAGTGATAGAAGGAAGTACAGTGCAGTTGAAGTGTTCTGATTCAAGTTCGCCACCCTCAAAATATTTTTGGGACAACGGACTCGACGGACAAATACTCAATATATCGAATTTATCACGAACAACGAACACAAGCTACATGTGCATTGCGACCAATATAATGGAAACCACATTAAACGGAACTGTTACGGGCAGAAAAAATATAACACTGCAACTTCATGTTTTGTGTACGTATTTATTTTAAAGGTTTCATACAGCTGAAATTTGTAAAAATGAAATATATTTGTCAATATTAACGTATGGATTGTGTGTATTGCAGATGGTCCTCGCAATATGTCAGCAGTATTCAATAATACGTTTGCGATAAACCGAGTACTGTGTGTCCTTGAAGGCTGGTCATTTGTACTCTCGTGCTTTGCAAATAGCCAACCAGCATCAAAAATGTCCTGGACAGGCATTACAGCCAGGGATGGCGGATCTTATGTCTTTATTAACAGCGTTCACATTGGCATAAATAAGAGTGTCACATGTACAGGGACAAACACCATGGTCGACAGTCTAGGAAACAGTATTTCCAAATCAGAACACTTAACAATTGAACTGAATGTTTTATGTAAGTTGTTTTCACAAAATGATGTGTATTGTTTTACACGAAGCCTTTTATTCGTTTATATAGAACGTTTCAATGTGTTCGTATATCGTTTTAATTTTTACTTTTGCAGATCCGCCAGTCGTTCTGCCTATTGAAAACCAACATGTTGTAATCAACATGTCGCTTTATGTTGTTTGCAAACTGGCAAAATTCGGCAATCCATCAGACACAAACTTCACTTGGAACAAACTGGACAGTAATCGCACATTCTTAAATACAGGCGACATTTTTAAGATCGATCGTGCTCAGTTGTCAGATGAAGGTGATTACCAATGCCTGGCTACAAATACCATGCATGCAATTGGAAACAAAACATTACAGGGATCTAGTAAATCCCAATTCTTCCTCGATATTCAGTGTAAGTTAATAACGGATGATATTGAACAATTCAAATAACGCATTATGTAGATATTTACGATTGCAATAGTTCAAAACGTGTAGGCATTATACAATGTGCTCCTTGATATCACACAAACAATACCGTTACTTTATTATGAGTATTAGTTTTGTAAGAATACTGGATAACGTTGTGTACAATAGGATGATATATTTGAACGAGTATTCAGCTATTATACCAAATGAAACGGGCCTACAGTCGATTCAAATTTGAGTATTATTGCTGTGAAAAGTTAAGAGACCAAATATATCAAAGTATTCACACATTGCTGTAAATAAGTTTTATATTATATTTTTATATTATATACATTTCACATTTTCAATGTTTTATAATGTATACATTTGGAATAGACAGGGAAATATTCGAATATGACATTGTTTCAGATGGGGCAAGAGTAAAACAATTTTATGCAAACACGTCAAATAGCAGAACCATTATTATTGATCAAAATCAGTCAATCGAACTCATTTGTGAAGTCGATGGTGATCCATATCCTAGTGTCCATATCATAAATGCAACAGGTGAACAACAATTAAAGCTCAACGGATCAATAGCGTCATTTAAAAAAATTACAACTCGTATTCATCGATTGAGATGTGAATATGATGCTGGCAGGTATAAATGTGCAACAAACAACGTGCACACTTCAACCCTGCAGGAGCAGAATCTCTCTATTTTGATTCAATGTAAGTTGTATATTCTTCTTTAAATTCTGCTTTTTTCTTTGTGTGTTGCGTTTGCTCTAAAATTATTCCAATTATGTTTTTGCAAGGTTCTCCGATAGCATCTCCGTTTGCACCGCCTGTTACAACTCTGCGCAGGGCCCTTAACGACACAGCTGTGCTAACGTTCACCATAAAGGCGTACCCAGAGCCAAGTGTAACCAATTTTACTTGGTTCAAGGGTGTATCTGATGGATGGGATATTCTATCTCATGACTACAAGCATTACAAGATATCCGTTTCGCAAGACGGTTTGCAGACTGAGTTAACAATAAACAATGTTCAGAAGGACGACTTTGGAACATATCGAGTGGACGTGTCGAATACAATCGGTTCCGTATCTGAAGTATTTACACTACAAGCCCAAAGTTTGTTACTTTACAACATTTATTTAGATCAATTCATATATTCATTTGCGAGTGTCAGTTTACTATGGAATTTATTAGTGGCTTCCTTAACAGTGTGTTTTTTCTACGTAGATTAAAAAGCACTCGTATCACACTTCGTTAACATGACACTATTTTTAATCACTCACGACGTTGGTACATACACATGATCATGATACCCATGACATAGTTTAAACTCGACAAAGAACGCGTCGTTGTGTGCATTTGTGGATAGTCATGTGCTTCAGAAATAGCAGTTGGTAATTTTGCTAAAAACCAAAAACAGATAAATAAGAAAATAAATAACACTAGTTTTGTAAATGATAATTAGATTTCAAACAAAAACTTTTACGTAAATGAACAAGTTTTTTTTGCAAATGTAAGCATATGTTAATTTTATGTATTTCTAATAATTACGTCACATTGATTATACATTTCGCTTGCGTCACCAAAACGGGCTTGATATTGGTTTTTGCGTAAACAAAATATTTAAAATTGAATATTTTTATCATTTAAAGTAGTTGAAATGCAAAACCTTATTTTTGATAATTCTTGTTTGAACAAAACCAAATGTAGGATATTCCGATAAAACCCAACGTTTCATCATTCCATTAATTTATTTCAAGCCGGTGAATATTTCTTCAACAACCAATTCTTAATAGTCAATTATTCATTATTCAAATAACTATTTTAGCTCAACCTGAAAGCCCTCAAGAAGTGAATGTGGTACGAAGAGGAATTACTGAAATAGACCTCGAATGGGTACCTGGTTTTAATGGCGGATTACAACAAACGTTTATAATTAACTACACAGACACACATTTTGAAATTTGGAATGCAGTACGTGTACCCGTCGATAGAACAACGCATACACTACGCGGATTAGAGCCTGATACCACCTACACAGTGAAAATGCGAGCAGAAAACATAATTGGAAACTCTACTTGGACTGATTATATTACAATATCGACGTTTGCCGAAATTGGTAAATTTTAATTATTGTAAAATAAGTAAATACAATATCAGTATTTGCTGAAATAATTTGAAAACTTTGAGTACAATTGTCGAGTTTAATTTCCCATTTAACGTATATCATTCCAGACGACAAAGGATATGTTTCAAAAGCTATTGGTGGTTCTATAGGTGGTTTGACAGTAACTTGTATTATCGTAACCGTCATGATTATATTTTGGAGACGTAAGATAAAAGGTAATATATGAGTATGCAAGGTATGCAGTTTATTTTTCCCTGTTGTGAGTGGTTTTTTTCTTGTTTCCTTTTATCCGCAGTATCCTGAAACGAGATATTGCTTAAACATACAACGTATATTTTGAACAAGAAAAATGTACAACCGATTTTTAAGTTTACACTTTATATTAACCTTTCTTTGCAGAACAAAACACACAAAAAACATGTAAATACGAAGACCTTGGACAATATACGTAGGTGTTTTTGTTGCAAAATATACATTGTTATGATATTTTAAATATATTATTAATCTTACTTCAATTAAAATCTCGTCACAAACTGCTAAGATAGTCTTGCTGAAAATTTCAGTGATATGTGTATATAAATATCGAGTTTTGTTTCAGAAGTAAATATGGCAATACAACCGAAGGCAGTTATGCATCGTACAATTTTGGTAATATTTATAAACTCACTTTAAAATGGTTGGGGTAATGATGGTATTTTTATGCGAGGACAATCATGCATCACTTCATGTGCAACCGCTATAAAATGTAAATTGTATTATTTTGCTGAGAAAATGCACTTTTTGAAATGTCTTCGCGTTGGTTGCTAAACTATTAAAATGATATTGAGATCAAAGTTCCTTAAAAATGTAGACATTTTACTGATATTGTATAAATATAATGTGTATATTCATGATTTTATTTTTTCAAATGTGAATGAGTTTTATTAATTGCAGGTATTTAGAAGCGTGTCGTTTATAGCTAACCGGCATATTTATTTAAATTATATAAATATATTTATTATTTATACACATTTTTATTTCGTATGGTATTGTATTGCTTGTATGATATTTACAATAAAAATTATAATCAAAATCACATTTCAGATCAGCTTCAGGTAAACACTGATGGAAGGCTTACTGAACTAGAGATGCAAGAATATTTGAATATACCGCACCATGTTAATTTGATACATACCAGGACACTTTCCGACGACAATATTAATGCATCCTCTATAGAACAAAATAAGTTCGGCCAAGAAATGGAATATGTTAACTTGAAACTTTCAAGTTTATAAAAGAAAAGCTTGAAACAAACACCGTGCAACAAAACTATCGACATGTGATTATTAAACAGCATTCTGTTTTTTTTTAAATAATACGACATGGTGAGGATTATGTATATAATTTGCTATTTGAATTGCTGTTGATTTCAATTTAAATTCAATTTCATCAATACTTTTTCAGATGTGTAATTACAAAATAAACAATGAACATATATGTTCGTATGTGCGTGAGCGCGTGCATGTATTCTTGCGTTCTTGCTTTCGTGCGTTCTAGTGCGTATATATATATATATATATATATATATATATATATATATATATATATATATATATATATATATATATATAATATGGCACGAGTTGTCATATTATACCATATTTTATTAAACGAGTTCAAAAATTTTGTTAGTAAGAGAGCCTTTGGCGAGCTTACTAACGAATTTCCTGGACGAGTTTAATAAAATATGGTATGATATGACAACGAGTGTCAGATCTTTTTTATCACATGCTTTTAAATGAGCAAATTAAATCGATATTTACGCAAACATAATGATAAATCCCGAATGTTGCTTACATTTCGTGACGTCATTTGACGTTGTAACGTCATTTCAGCAAAATAACAAAATGCGATTGGTCAATAAACGAAAAATAGCCAATGAAAACGCTTAAAAATGTTGTATTACACAAAAAATATGTAACAGGGTATAGCATGTGATAAATAAATAAATAAATATCTATATATATACATAAATACATAAATATATATATAAATATATATATATATGTGTGTGTGTGTGTGTGTGTGTGTGTGTGTGTGTGTGTGTGTGTGTGTGTGTGTGTGTGTGTGTGTGTGTGTGTGTGTGTGTGTGTGTGTGTGTGTGTGTGTGTGTGTGTGTGTGTGTGTGTGTGTGTGTGTGTGTGTGTGTGTGTGTGTGTGTGTGTGTGTGTGTGTGTGTGTGTGTGTGTGTGTGTGTGTGTGTGTGTGTGTGTGTGTGTGTGTGTGTGTGTGTGTGTGTGTGTGTGTGTGTGTGTGTGTGTGTGTGTGTGTGTGTGTGTGTGTGTGTGTGTGTGTGTGTGTGTGTGTGTGTGTATTTATATTTAAAACATATTTTGAAATGTCTCCTTGGTGCCTATTTATTTTACCTGAAATCAAAAGGCCCCGATGAGTCATTATTTTTATTTCACCTACTTTAGAAGTCCTCTACAAAGTGGTTAAAATCATGTTCCTAAGAAAGGTAACATTTAATAAGTCCGTTGGGGTCACATGGTACATATTGACTTCATAAGAAATATTCTTGAATGGGTCTTGAAATTACTCAAAGTTCTCAAGTGAGCTTACCTGTTTCAAAATGATATATTAATCGTAAACATAGTTTTCAAATGTCTTTGGTATTTAAAGACGTCATCAGTATGTACTAAAATCTTAACTTTTTTTTTGAAAGGCCGTTTACAAAAAAAATATATATTGCTTTAAGGGTTTATGTTAAAACTGTTACAATCAATTAGTTCTTTATTTAATCAGTTTGCTAATCCTAGCTGTTACAAAGCAAAAGAAGTTTCAATAACCAGCGTTCAACGCCATAATAAATGATAACTAAAATTTAGAATTTTGCGTTCACCCCAATAACAAACCAGCAATTATACGCGTATTGCGCAGTCGGAATCATTAACTTCATCTTGCGGATAATCGATAATTACAGTAAGTCAGTTTAAACCAATATGTTTTACATCGATTGCATCGCAAACCTTAGACTTATTTAAAACACTCTCGAGTCTTTTACCTGTGACTAAATAAGAACTTATTTTGTATTTCTGTGGAAATCTAAAGAACGCTCCCGCTGTAGGGATCGATCTCGTTACCTCCCGATCGCTTGGCTGCCTACATAGTCACTAAGCCACGGCGATCAAAACGTATTGCAGTCATAAAACAAAACAACACACATATAAAGTAACTGTTTAATTTTGGCCTTGCAAATTTTGCTTTACCTGAAATAAAAAAATGAGCAAACAAAGAACCATTTTACCGTCAAGGATAGGACGAAAACTGCATGCCATGTATGATAGCATAAAGATATGTTACAGCATTTTTTTAAATTAGAAATCGTATGTAGCAATTGTAAATGAACATATTCAGCACACATACACAAACAGTTTTAAAGGTGAGAAGACTAACTAGTATATTACATAACATACAACATATTAATACTAAACATAAGAAAATTATGTTGAACATATTACATAACGTCAAACATATTAACCCATTTATGTTTAGCGTCTAGAAGAAAAGGCCTTGGCAAACAGCGTAGACCCAGATGAGGCGCCGCATGATGCGGCGTCTCATCTGGGTTTGCGCTGTTTGCTTAAAGGAATTTCTGTAAGAAATATTCTAAATATAGATATACAAATACCAGACATCCTAATTTTATAAATAAATTGATCCAATTTAGAACGATGAGAGAGTCCACTAGGCATAAATGGAAACTCTACTTGGACTGATTATATTACAATATCGATCTTAGCCGAATTGGTAAATTTATAGTAGTACAAATAATGTTATTACACGTGAATTTTTTTCGGCTGTAAACATTTGGAAGGATTGAATTCCTGCTTGCCTTTCAATTCCCAAGTTTGAACGACTGTCATTTCAGAACCAAAAGGATCTATTTAAAAAGCTGTCGGTGGTACTGTTGGTGGTTTGTCAGTGATATGTATCATCGTTGCCGTCATTATAGTTTGGAGGCGTAGTTAAACAGGTTATAAATTAATATATACATAATGTTCATTTCAAATGTTATTATCCTGTATGTTTAAACTGGAACCGCATTTTTGGAAAATCGGGCTTAATGCATGTGTGTCAATTATGGCCCCAGAAAAGCAGTCCGCACAGACTAATCGGGAACGAAAATCTACTTCTTTACTCAATTTCCGTTAAGGATACTTCCTTCAAACGAACCACTAAATGCAAATCTACAGTGTCGTTCCGGAGTAGCCTGTGCAGACAACTAAGGCTCATCTAGGTCTATACTTTAAGCATATACATAAAGCCAGTTTATCCAAAAAAACAACTCAATTATAAGCTGGTGCTGGGTGACAAATAACCGTGCTCAATGTCTGCAAACAAAACAGCATTGTGTGAACGATACTTAACTCCCAGCAAGCATGCTCGTTTTTCAAATAGCTTTACTAATTTTGCATACAACAATTTATCATTTGATTCGAATGTATTCAGAATGATTTATTGTAATGTATGACATGTATTTGTGTTCTTTCAGATCGAAAAGATCCTATCTCGAAGCAAATTTTACCCAAAAGGTATGACACAATTATTTGACCCATTGTATATTTGAAAATCTATTAACTTAACTTTATAGGTAGACATATTAACATAAGAGGTAGTGATATGCACACTATAACTTGTGTACACATGATTGCGATTGGAATTGGGGCATATCTGGAAAAGTATGATAATTATTTATTAAAAACGTCATCAGAGGGGAGAGGCATTGGAAAGTTATTAGAATTTGTAAATTTGCATGGGTACAATTTTCTTCAACATCTGAATGAGGTATTTACTTTCTACATCAGTCATTAATAAAATTGCAGGCACAAAACAACATGTAATATACAAAACCTTGCTTTAAAAGACCTCGTAATTCCGCTTCGCTAAGCAGTACACGCTGTATTACAGTCACGAAAGTAAGAGTTGCATTTCCGTTAACGCTATTTAACTTTGTGTCTTTAAAAGATCTTGTACGAAGAAGCCCGTAAATACTACATATGAAAATAGTTGTAAGTATGCATGCACTGTTAACCGACCCTGAGGCGTGTGCTTAATATTCCTTATATTAACATGTCATATCAACTACTCATAAACTAACTGAATTGAAAATTGACCGTGTACAAATGTGTATAAATTCAAAACACGCAACACAACCAAGTGTTTTTAACAAAATTCATATATTAATTTCATTTAAGGTATGTTGACCCCGAACTCAAATAAATATAATATGACAAGTGCATTTACCGAGAATCTAAAACAACCTACGATGCATGTACAAGCTGCAAACAAACTTGCACAAAATAACCAAAAGTCTCTCAATGGTGTATTTGAACATACGTTTAGAATGGACTATACAAAAAATCCTGACCCTAACCGTAAAGCGTTTGTTGGTGACATCCGACGGTCTGGAAAAGCAGATGTTGATCAGCCACATGGACAAAATTCGTTTGAACTTGAGCAAGATACAATCTATGACAATCTTGTGAAGAAACGAACACAGTTTAGAAGTAGGAATATAGCCATTCATACTTTACGAGAATCTGTTGTGAAAGCCAAAGACGATAGCACCAAATTGTTTAGCGAGTTCATGGTAAGCCATGTTTTTTAAATCCTGTTTACGTTAACCGTTTTGGTGTGTACTTTATATAAAATTTCCAGTGTGATATAATATTTAACAATGCAACATACATGTATACGTATCTACACACATAAATGCATAAATACATAAATACATAAATGCGTAAATACATGAATGCATAAAATACATAAATGCATAAATACATTAATACATAGATACATAAATAAATACATGTATACGTACGTAACCGTCATAGACACATACAAACATAGCAAACTAAACTGCAAACAACAGCCATGTTTTTCTCAATATATTATAGGCATTGAATGTTGCAAGTGAATCAATTTCGTATTCAACCGACTCAGCTTTGAAGTCTGCCAATACATCGAAAAACAGATACAAGAACATGTATCCTTGTAAGTTCAATTTTGCGTATTATATAACACACCGCTTCGAGGACTGAAATGCGCTTTTTTTGCTGAAAGCAAATTTTGTTGTGCATGTGTTCAATAGAATTAACGTAGCTTTGGTCTTCGTTTCTGATCATATAAGGTTGTTTTGTTGCTTCTGTTTGAGTATTTTACGTCATTTCATTTGAATTTCAAAACCATTTGGAAATTAATGCAATTGTTTGCTTGAAACAAAATGAGATAATATATTTGTATTGACCAAACGTTCAAGTTGACGATCAGATTTTGTTTAAGACAACACTATGGTATTAGCTCTGGTTGTTTAAAAGTATCACCTCAGAAGTATCGCCTCAGAAGTCAAGAAGTTTCTTTTTGGCCTATATAACATGCTGCCCTAAACAGTATTTGAAAACATTTGTTTCGTGCGTTCTTTTATTTCAAACTCTGTATTATTCCAGACGACAAAAATCGTGTACAGCTGCCTGTAGTCGGAAAAAAAGCATATTGCCTGTACATTAACCGTCTTATTCGGAGTATGAATTTACGGTGGTTCTAATTGTAGCATTGTAGCATACGTGAAAAGCGCGTATGTTTAGTCTGAAGATTGCCTAGAATTGTTTTGAAATATTAAACGGTTTTTATGTTTGATGTCGGTCTACATAAGTATTCCATTTGAATCGTAATAACTACCAATTATTATATAAAATATATTTTATTATCATAGGGCCACTTGCTTCCACAAGAGCTGATTTTTGGAGTATGATTTGGGAGCAAAATGTTGGGGTCGTAGCCATGGTTACAAACCTAGTTGAGGAGTCAATGGTAAAGCTATTTAGGATTTTTTGTGGTGAAAAGGTCTGACAAAACATCAGTTTTGGATTACTTATTGTATTGTTATGAATTGCGCGTATTTCATGTGGTGTAGTACTAAAATGCAACTTTTCATGGTTTACAGAGAAAGTGCTTCCAATACTGGCCAATAAGCTCTGAAAATGACTGTCAGTATAGTGATTACACAATACGGCTTCTTTCGGAAGAAACTTACGCTAACTTTGTTGTTCGCACGTTGCACTGCACCAAGGTGGATGATAAGAGGGTTAACAACATATAATTGTCAGGTTTGTAATTTTCAATATATTCAAGCTCCGCATAGCTTATTTTCCAGATTACTAAAATAAAAGACAAGGGAATGGTGAGACGAGTTTATTTCCTGATAAAATGCTTTCTCGCTAGATATGTGAAATACGTTTAAAAAAAGTTAACTTAAAAAAAATATGTCCAACCGTTAACTCACAGTCGGTCGATAATCAAGCAATATTTCCAGTCCGTTTGTCAACCCGAATGAATGATCGACAGACTTTCAAACAATATTTGTTAGTTTTTGCCCCTTAATCGATAGCTCGCGTCCTATTTCTTTAAAACAACGTGATGAATAGTGCATGCATATGCAACCACAATTGAACTTTTTTGAAAGGTTGTCCAATTGCCCAAAGTAGGATCAAGGGATGCTTTGGACTATAGCTATTTTTGACATTTTTGCGGCCCACAAAGACAGGTCTATGATAAATTGTAGTAAATGACCTTGTTATAATTCCAATATCAGAGGGTGGGTTTTTTTCATGGCTCTTTTTCATTTTTTTCTCATTAAACATGATTTTATATATTTATTTGAATATATTGGGCTCCTAAAAAAACCTATCCAGGGTACGTTACTTCCACCTGTGTATTTTTTTGTTGGGGGGGGGTGGGAAATAACGCAATAAGTATGTCATTTTATGACACCATCAATCAGCTGATTCATTATACGGATGGCGAAAAATCATGTCATATGACTAGATTTAAAGGTTGAAGGTCGTATAATTTTGAAGCTTACGTTTTCTTGACGTTATTTCTTATGAAAAATCATTCAGTGGTAAAGTAAAAAGTAGTCCGTGCACGCGACAGGTATATCCCACAAGGTTGCATACAGGCTAGTATACTCCATACGGTGTTATACCGTAAATGTCGCATTGAAAATGGGATAAAACAGTATACTTACATGGTTTTTTATGAAATGTTCAACGGGATTTTATTTTTTACATGTGGAACCCTACTTGCCGGGCAGTAGTGAAAGCTGCTTGATTGGACCATTCACAGCCAAATCTAAGTCTGACACACAGAAACACGTTTATAAAGAATCTGTTGTACAATTTAAATATATTGAAGAGGTATAATCAAATGCATTATATTATGTGTATTAAATATACATTACATATATAGACGCATATTAGAACTAAGGGTAACACATACTAATGGTGTTTTTCAGTATGATAGTTTCTTAGTCCAAATCATCCGATTTACGAAATGGTCGAACGCTTTGGACTTTTGCAACATAAAAGACCTGATGAATCTTGTAATTAGTGTTCAGGAAAGCGCCTGTAGGAGGCCGGTCGTTCTTCAGTGTCGGTGAGCATTGTATTAACAGTTAATCCTTTCCCGTTATGCTCGGTATTTTGTTTCATTTCGATTCTTGTATTTTATCTCCATTGTATCTAAAGCATACCGATAGTTGAGATGCTCTCGTTGCCGATAATTCCCTCGGTGTGAAACAGCACTTGGCGAGTTTTGGGAGATCTTAAAAACGATCGTACCATGAGTCGAACTCGTGACCTAAACCTGTACAGACACCATATCCACAGACTTATTTCAGTCTTGAATTGGGAGATGTCAATTCTGTTATAATCACAAATCAACTGAGTAGTGTTTCACGCATATACAGTGACGGATACAGTCAGAGTGGATTGTTTACGGTTCTATGGTGCCTCGTGGAGCGATGTCAACGGGATGGGGAGGTGGCGGTGGCAGAAACAGTGAAGATGATCAGAAGACGGAGAAAACAAGTCCTAACTAACGAGGTAATTGTATTTTTTTCAAAATTCAAAAACTTTAATGGAAATAAGGATATAAGTGTTTCACAAATAAACCGTTTATATCCTAAAAATCCTTAACTCTGTCTTGCATACCTCAAATAATGTAATATTTTGTTTAAAAAAAAACAGTTAATTGTAAGCCAGTTTGCTGGAAATAATGAAGTTTACATTTATAAGTTTGTTTTTATTTGCGAATTACAGGTGTATGTTTAAAAAAATAATTACGTTTGAATATGTATATATCGTTAACGGAATTATACATATATCATAAATTTCAATTATCTGAGATAGCTCTAAAAACATATCCGTGGACATACTCAAACCCTAAAACAAATAAAATTTAATGACTGGACAAGCAACCGACCAACTGACTTTATTTACATGCCCAAAATGTATTCAATTTGCTGTGTTTTGGTTTCGTTGTGTATTCGTGCCTGTATTCAAGAACATTGGGTTTGTGCCAATGTTGGTTCGTGATCATAAATAAAGAAACAAAATGTTGACATACATTTTCTTTTCTTTTGGTGCAGGCTAAAGACTTTGTTTACAATGCACCATTTCAGGCACAATATCGGTTCTGCCATCAGTTCATGAAAGAGTATATCGAGGGCAGCCTGGTATATGTATATGAACAGATTAAACTTCCTTGAATGATTTTTTTAGGAAGATTTTATTGACTGAATCATATGAGGAACATATCGTTTATCTGCGTGAAAAGCAAGACATGTATTTGAAGATGTTTAATATCCTTGTGTTGTGTGCACATTACATTATTTCATATGCATACATTTATTACAGAAACTAACATGACTCCACGTGCAAATAGTTGAATCTTAAAATATAATGTATAGTTTTACAGTTGACAAATGCTTTCTCTCTTATCTGTTTTCATACTTTTTGGTCAACCTTATTGCGCAGCATGTATGTAGAGTTTATGTCATTAAATATTTAACCCAAAGTCAGCATACGATGATGCTTTTCTTACAGAGAATAAATTTACATGTAGGTGGATGATAAGAACAACATATAATTGTCATGTTTGTAATTTTCAATATTTTCAAGCTCCACATAGCTTATTTTCCAGATGACTTAAATAAAAAGACAAGGGAATGGTGAGACGAGTTTATTTCCTGATAATGTATCTACAGCTTGATTGTCCTTATATATTTACACGACGTATGCAGTGTGAATTTTAAGTTTACTTTCTACACCAAACAAGCATTTAAAACTCCAATGAATTAAAGCGCTAAGATGTATGTATAATCTCTATGTTAAGACGATATTCTATTTGTAATAAAAAATCCCTGATATGATTGACTGAACATTATACTTTGTTATGTATTCACGTTTGAATTCTGCTTGTAGGCATGCAATGTATCACCCTCTACATGAATGTTTAAATTGCATGTATTAGTGCAATATGTCTGTGCCTATTTGTATTGTGCCATAAAAACATGTTTTAATCATTTTTCAATTTTATTACGTTTCTCACATTTTCCCATGAATTTGTTATAAACAAAACACAAAATAAACGCAATAAAACATGGATATAAGTGCATGAGTGTTTAATGCATTTTCGAACCAGATTCTTGTCATAACCAGTGTTTACCTTTTTGGTTCGTTTTGTGTTCGATAGCTCTTTTAATAATTGAATAGAGATTTCCAGATAATCAAACTTGGTGATCGGGTTTTATGTGAAGCGAATCAATAAAATCTTAACAAAATACTGATTTTGTTCTTGATATGGTAAAGTTTATCAACACTGAAAGCAAGAGGCATAATATGACCTTCAAGTGTTTTGCTCTGAAAACATATATATCAAAAGAAAGAGAAACCCTATTACAAGTCGTGATTGCCATTGTTTATATCTATTAAAAAGCTATCGAATAAACGGTTCACTGTGCTGTATCGGATAGGTTGTTTGTCGATACTTATCGGTATTAAAGCGTCCAATTAGAAGTACTAACCGTTTTGGCAGTTTGAATGAGAATGCTACCTTATGGTAGATTCATATCATAAATTGCAAATAATATATACCAATATTGTTTACATATATATATATAGCTCTATACGCCTATTAATAAAAAAACTACATGCACGTTGAATTGCACAAATCAATATAGCACTGACTTACATTAACACAATGGTTTTGTATTACAGTTTACAGATTGCGCAGCTAGAATTGGTTAGATCGATCTGCCTTTAACGTATGCAATGAATTCACATATTTTGCAACATCGGATGTTATATTAAGCACTATTAAAGATTCGAAAGACACATTATTAAAGGCTTTAATATAAGTTGCATGTTTTAGAATTTGTATTGCGTAGTACATTTATACTATTATAACAATATGCTTCAAATAGTTTTGTATGCAACTGTTTAATCTAAACAGGAAAACTGAAAATCTCGTTATGGCGCATAGAGTAGACAGCAAACGTTATCACTCAAAGAAATCCAAGATATTTATCGTACTTTTGAAAACTGAATTGTAATGAGCTTTTCTTCGGCTATACATGTATTCATATATGTTTAACAAGGAAGTTTAAAACATGAAAGTAGTTCACAAGATGTCCGCTTAGTTTGCCCGGGTTTTGTAAGTCATCGCAAAAACTTGAAATTGTCGATATTTTCTTCCCGTTGCAAATAGCAGCTTTTGTTCGGCTGTACATGTATCCATATTTGTTTCACAAGGACGTTAAAATATGAACGTAGTTCACGATCCAACAGCTGATTCTGTCCGGGTTTTGTTAGTACGTGCAAATATAAGAACATGTCAATATGTTCTTCCAATTGCAAAGCTGCACGTAATCTTATAAACCGGCCATTGCAAAAATCGACCGATAATTGTGCACACCGCAATTATCGAATACAAAAACAAGCTTTGCAGGGGTATCGATTGCGTCAGAACGGGATTTCCCAGGGCGTTATAAAGTTACACAGGTATAATAGATTGCAGTGAGAGGTGTGTGTCTGGTTGTTATACACAAAGAGCGTATTGACAGCAAAGAAATATTATGGATTCAAGCGCTCACGTACGCAATCTTAAAGGCACGCGATATTAAAAAAAGTTTTAAAAAGCGTACTCATATAATACTAAGTGTCCAAGATCTGCCTTAGTATAACACGGTAGAGGTTACTTTTATGTACACCGGTTATTAGAAAACAATGAGCATTGAGCAATATTCGGATTCCAAATCTCATTTTAAGATAAAAAAGTTGAAATTTACAAAAGATATATATTTTTTTAATAAAAACGTTTGACATGATTTACAGTTTAAAATTAGGATAAAAATTATCGTGTGCAACCATTGTTATGTGTTTATTCCATTTTTGCATGTCGTAGACATGTTTTGCACGCTTTAAAGTTCGCGTTGCTTTGCACAAACATCGAGACCTTTACCTAATTTAATCATATTTACGTGGTTTAAAATCAGGCGATATGCTGTCAGTTGGCGGTCGCATAAATAATTGTTTGTATAAAATATAATCTACTAAAATAAAGGCCGTCAAAGGGGAGCTTATACCGTTTAAATTTAATAAAAATGCGCGCATGTTTATTCCCCATGGGTATATGAGTGTTGTCTAATATGTTTAAGGGCCAGTTTAAGGAATGAATAATAACACTTATAGCGAGAGAAAGAATAAAAAGTAAATATATTTAAAAATGTTAATATGTAATGAGTATTATTACATAATATTTCCTATAAAAAATCATTTTAACATATTATTATTATTGCGAAACTAATTATGTCAAGTTTTAAGCTAACATTCCATTATAGGTCATGTTCAAGCATATGTATGCTGATTTTGAGAAACGTATTAACATGAGCATTTCTGGACAGCAATAAAGAAGCATGTGTAATCACCTTAAATATTATCATACGCATTTAAGACAATCCGAAAATAACGTATTGTTGTTGTTGTTGTTTTCAGTTTCGCTCAGAAGTTATTGCCTTTTCTGCAGAGTTGTCTTTCCCCACTGAGATATGCTAAATTATGTACAACTAAGACAAACATAGAAAAAATTAATTTTCACGAGACAGCGTATTCGGAAACCGCATTGAAGCCGCGTTGACGCGATTGACAACAAAGTACAAAACAATATTGGTAAATACATAACAGTGAAGAACCAAATATAAGTTGTTGTTTTAGTCCTGTTGCGGTATCAACGGTGTGGCTACAGTTTTACGTTTCACACGTATAGATAAATGTCTTCATGAAAGTTATAATGTGATATATATTAAATCGTAAGTGTGCTTCGTAATAAGAGTACTTTTTGTCACCAGCAGAAAAATAGTGTACTTTGTTCCATGACTATATATTGTTAAAATACATGAACAAAATAAAATTAAAAAGTATGAAGAACGTTTGATTATGATGTCGTTGTTTTTTCAATAGAGACCTTAAAAACTATAACCAAATTTAAATTTAAAAGCTAAGGTTTATAATTACAATGTGTTTAGTATAAATTTTGATTGGCAATGATCGAACAATTTGGTTTTACACAGTATGATATAAAATCTTAACAAACACCAGAACAATTTAGACCAGTGTCAGCTGTTGCAGATTGTCAAGTGATTCTTATGGAAAAGATTATGGTGTTAATGTTGATAATCAATATTGTTCCGTTATTAAATCGACAATGTACGCATTTTGTGTTTAACTATGAATATGTATTACCTCGTTGATATTTTGATTTTGAAAAGATGAGGGAAACGAAATGTATTTACAGAGCAAATATTTAATTTAATCGTTTGTCATGTGAATTGATAGTCCATTTATATATTTATATGTTTAATGTTATGACATAAAATGCCATTAAACACCAAGAGAGAATTCAACTTAAACTCTGTATTTGTTGTAAAAGAAAATAACAAAGTAACTGTAATGCAAAATTATTATATAACTTAAATGTAAAATAATAAAATATTGTATCAAATATAAAAATAAAATAATTACTTTTTGATAAGCGTGTCTTAATGTAGATATGAACCCAAATGTACATTTATGTACCCATTTGTTAAATTCACTTACATTTATGGAGTTTTTAGAACTTGAAAAACCAAATATGAAAGTGTGTTGTTTTATTGTTTTGAACTGTAAATAACTAAATAGTTTAATTATTTATTGGTAATTGGCATGGATATGCATTATGTTATTGATATGTATAACTTATGTTTGTGTTGTTGATAAAAGAAAGAGATCGAAAACGGTAAAGATCGTTTTTCTTACGCTTCATTAATGTATTAAGCATCGTCAATATAATATTTGTAATGGTGTGTGGAATGCATTCTAAAACAAGTGTAAGGTATTTTTGTAGGATTAGTTTTTACGAAATAATAAGGATTTACAAGACTGGTGTTGTCAAATTTTTGATGGTCATACGTTTGTATTAAAGGAGTATTTTGTATGTTTCACTGAATCCAATTATTTCTTAGAGGTCAAATGGCGTTGCACAGTTGCTGACTATCTTATAATTGTATATAACTATTCGTGGTTATGTGTATATGACAAACATGCGGACTAGTTATTTATAATTTAAACGTACCCTGAACAAACAACAAAGCCAGTATTTTTATATGGAAAACCAACATAACAATATGCTTGAAATTCATCTTCGATTCAAAGCACTTAACATGAAAAAATCAGCGCTTATAATTAAAAAACACGAGTGCCATAATAATTGTTATGTGTTGTTGGAAAAGTGTGAACTACATTTGAACATAAGCAAAGCAGTTTTGTATCTAGCTGCAACATCACTAAAAGCATTCAATATGACGATAATTATCCATAAATAGTTTTTTACCGACCAATGTCTACAAATGTGTTCACAATAACAATGAGCTGTTACAAATCAAAGATCTGTCCATACTTCAATAGTCTTAAGTTTATAATATATATATATGTCATGTTATTTGTCCACTGAGCTCTGCTCTCTGTTCTTTTATGTTAAGCAGTATGTATGCCAAAAATTGTATTGGTTCTTTTCATGACTGTGCTGGCGGCTGATGACGGACACATAGATATTAGACTGGGAATTCTTTAATTCAGCTTTTATCTGAATTCTAAACCATTGTAATCAATAGTGTTAGACATGGCTTTGTTTATATTTTGGTAAATAGTGTTCATAAATTAAATCTAGTATCGGTAATAGTGCACCCAATATGCATCACGCGGATTGAAAAACATAACATGTTACACAATCTTGTTTAAATCATATTAGCAGGCATTTACGGTATGCCATGATTTCAGAACATATCAAGAGATGGCTAGTTTAAATTGTCATGTACATTCATCAAACTGATTATTGTATTGTGGGTTCAATGATACACACCGCACATATGTGACCCTAGATAAAATCAACACTTGGAACCCAAAACCATTCCCTCAATGATGTACATTCGTCTTGTGAAATATTAAAACAAAACACGGAGTATTTCATTAGACATTGAACATAACTTGTGAAGGCGGACGAGTTTAACGGCGGACGGAGAGATAAGGCACAAATACTGTTCTTGAAGGAAACATTATGATGGTGACTTTTTTTGTCGATTAGCACAAAGGGCATGGAAACATTGGTAGTGATAAAAGTTTATTCGTTGACCAGAGATAAAAACTATTGAATTAACGAATGAACACATATTTACAATATAAAACAAATGTATTTACACAATCAATTAATAGAATCATTAAAGTCTAGAGACTTTATCAGGCGATAAAGTCTGGCCCTCTTATTTTTTTTATTAATTTCAAATAAATAATTGTCCTAACAATACAGCATAAACTACGACATTTAAGAAAAATTTAGCTGGAGTCACCGTCAATGAACGTCACCAAAAACTATTTGGGCTTTAATCCGGTTGAAGGGATCCCAAAACCAAGATTCAGCCCAGAATGAATAAGTAAGTATTAAGTATTTAAAAGACTGATTGTCACACTATGCAAATGATATATTCAGCGTTTAATGAGATCATCCCTCGCGGGGAGTAGAGGACCGACTCAATTATTGAAGTAATTAATCATGTTGTCTTTTATTTCTCCAGCCAAGGTTTAAGTGATTCGACTTTTTATAGACTACATTATTTATGAACAAAATTTAAGTTATGTTAGCGTACATGTTAATAGTGAAAACACAGTTAAAATAATTACTTAACATAAAACAAACGCAGTCATTTTTTTTCGAAATTCCAGAAAAAAGTACAACCAACAGTAAAACATTACGGCACATTAAACTACCACAATAACATTTTGAATAATCATGCAAATGTGTTAAAACACATTTAAATATCTCCAGATTATACTCTTACAAACACTTGTAATTAAATAATGTGCTCACAACAATTGAACGTTTTATATATTGTGAAAAGTGTGTAATTTTGTTAAAACAACAATACATGTAGCTAACTGTCTTGTTTTCTTTTACTCATTTAAAACATGCTGTTCGCGTTAATTTATATACACGTGCATGTAGTTTGACAGAAGTAATATCATAAATATATCCATAACACTCGTGAAAACATTTAGATGTTTCAACGAAATAATTGTATTGATTTCCAGCATATAAAATGATCACCAAACGCAAGAACATTTGTTCTGATATGTTACTAAGATATTAACTTGATTCTTTAATGATTGCACTTTATAACTTCTACGAATCATTTTATTATAAGATACGTGTAATGCTCGAAAGAATAAATTGGTCAATGGTTTAAAAAAAAACATGTTCTGTATAGGAAATAAAAAGCTGCATTCTGAGTGTATAATAAAATATGATTATGGTCAATGTATATCTATATGTAGCAGTATGACTATAGTATATGTTTGACAAATACATTCAAATATCGGTTGTATAAATTTAATGCTTTTAGACTCGTCATTGAAAGTAGTTTAATATTTGAAAAGTATATTTTGCACTATAACTATAATTGATGCAACCACTCAAAATACAAAATTAAACGATATGTATGTGTTTGAAAATGACATAAATTCTCACGATTATGAAACGATTAATTCACCAAAGAAAAACGAACGAAATATGCGTACATGCGAATCTTTGGGAATCGTAACTAAGATATGCAAATCAACGCATTTCAAAATGTATTTAAATTGTTTAGTACCTCTTTGGCTTTGCGAAAGCATTATACATTTCTGATAAATTAACGTATATCAAGAGCATAAGTAATTATTTAGCCGAAGTGGTATGCACAATGCCATATGCTACGATATAAAGTTGCGATGGAAACCTGTTTAATACAAACTGACATTAGAACATGCTTTGCTCGTAACTGAAGACAAAATATGATATGTTTTTTTACACAAAGAACAATATCGATTGTCTATGTGTACGTATCGATATTTCAGACATATGTATGATCTTACACAGAAGCAATGGTTAGCGACATCGTTTGTTAAGTTTACAAAAAAACAGTGTGATAAAAAATGAAAATATTAATCAATCAGTAACGTTACACCATTATTAGAGTAAAAAAGCTTATAAGCTTAGCAGCTAATACAAACTGACGGTAATTCGGTTCTAGTGGATAAAATATTGTAATTTGAAAAAGCCCATGCTAAATGTCTTTCAATCTGTTGGTACACATTGGTGCACAAGTACATTTGTATCTTCGTACAATAAAAGTTACGTTTGATTTACTTAAAATCACTGTCTTTAAAATGATTGTGACCCTTATTTTTTTCAAAATGATGGATTATCAAAGGTGGTTGCACATTTTAAAATTGACTATTGCGCAGGTTGAATCGCATCATATATGAGTTGAATTCGATTTGGATGCAAATCGTTGGTTGACATAGTTGCATTTGTTTCGACTAACAACCGCTATCATAAGACAATATTCGCCACAATTTAATTATCATGCAAAGATTGGAAGAAGCGTTGCAGGATTATTTTTTTTATTACCAAAAACAATTAATGAATACTATGACGCAGTATAAATTACAGTTACGTTCGTGCTCTTATTGCATATGGCATCGTCAAAACCCACGTTATGTTTCACGTTGTCACTATTTTACATACAGTTTATAGCGTGCGTGAATTAGCGCGGGTAGTAGTAGTAGTAGTAGTAGTAGTAGTAGTAGTAGTAGTAGTAGTAGTAGTAGTAGTAGTAGTAGTAGTAGTAGTAGTAGTAGTAGTAGTAGTAGTAGTAGTAGAAGTAGTAGTAGTAGTAGTAGTAGTAGTAGTAGTAGTAGTAGTAGTAGTAGTAGTAGTAGTAGTAGTAGTAGTAGTAGTAGTAGTAGTAGTAGTAGCAGTTGTTGTAGTAGTAGTAGTAGTAGTAGCAGAAGTAGTAGTAGTTGTAGTAGTAGTATTAGTAGTAGTAGTAGTAGTAGTAGTAGTAATAGAAGTAGTAGTAGTAGTAGTTGTTGTAGTAGTAGTAGCAGCAGTAGACCCTATATCGTAGCATATGGCCTCTATTGGCCTCTTCCTGGCAAGCATTAGTTCGTTTTGCAAACTTATTCTTTATGCAGACGATAGTGCCATTTTATTTTCTCACAAAGATCCATCTTATATCAGTCATGTTCTAGGCAACAAACTAGAAAATTGTAGTAAATGGCTAATTGATAACAAACTTTCTTTGCATCTTGGAAAAACAGAATGTAATCTTTTTGGATCCAAGAGAAAGTTAAGCAAAATCCAAAATTTTACTATTTCATGTAATGGCCAAGAAATAAAATGTACAAGTACAGTATCTCGGTTCATTTCTAGATGCAGATTTGTAAGGTACATCTATTGTAGATAGTATTTTAAGTAAAATTAATTCAAGATTTAAATTTTTATATCGTCAACAAAGTTGTTTAAATAAGTCTCTTAGGAAAGCTCTTTGTAATTCCTTAATACAATACCATCTTGACTACGCATCATCTTCCTGGTTCTGTGGCTTTACACAAACATTGAAAAAGAAACTACAGGTGGCTCAAAACAAAGTTGAACGTTTTATTCATAACTACCATTGTAGAACATCACTTCGTGTTGCAGATTTTAAGGATCTTAACTTTTTGAATATCGAATATTGATGTAAACAATTGCGACTTAATCATGTATATAAGATTTTTAGAAGAGAGACATAGCATAAGACTCGAACTTTTTTCTCAATTCTGTCAAATTGTATCCGACAGCCTTTATATTAAGCAATACTGCAATTTCTTCCTGCCTTGTGTATTGTTCGAAAATAATATGTATGTTTGTATTGTATTGCTTATATGTTCTTTCTTTTGAACTAAATAAATAGTGTTTAAACCAAGATTTTCAACAGTATAGCCCCCATTTATATGCACAACAATTTTACTAAATGTAGTGATATCTAATCGTACGGGAAAATATCTAATGATAAAGGTGATTATCACCTGCATCAAGTTGATACTTTTACTTCCAAATCTGTTTACCATAATGCAGTAAAAGACTGAAATAACTTGCCACAAAATATACGATGTACAAAGTCTATGAATACGTTCAAAACACTTGTTAAAAAGCAAGTATTAGAAGAAATGGAAATAGTTAAGAAACTAGAGTATCATTATTATTAGCTTTTTATCATTTTTTATATTTGTAAACCATATTGTAAAACATTTTAAAACTGTACACCGTAGTGTAATACATTTTTAAACTGTGTTTGTGCATTCATAATATGTTTATCATCATACGACTTGCTCTCTGATTCTACAATAAGAATTATTTTATTAATACTATAATATGACATTGAAAGACCGTTGTTACTTTATTCCATCATATATGTCGATTTTATTGCATACGTTTGAGTAACTAAGATCTACATGTGACGGCTTTGGACCCCGTTGGAAATAAGTTTTGTTCGATTTATCGTCTAAGCTTTACGGGTAATCCAGTGCACTTATATTTTTATAATTAAAGATAATGTAATATCGATCAACAAGTGTATAAAATGTGATAGAGTTTGAACCATATATATATAATATATATATATATATATATATATAAATATATAAATATATATGCATACTACATTTCATTAATATGAGTTACACATGTATTCATTTAAATTTACTTTCAGTAAAAACATACCGGTTTGAATAATGAAAAAGGGACCTTATTTAATAACGAAACTATGAATTGTATCATCATTATAGAGAATACTATGTTAGTGTGATTGTGTACTTAAATTTACCCCACGAGTGAAGAAATTTTACATGGCGAGGCTTGCCGAGCCTTGTAAGCCTTTCTGAGACGAGCGGGATAAATGTAAGTACACAATCACACTAACATAGTATTCTTTTTATCCTACATAATTTTTTTTATTTCATTTATTTCTAATGCAATAACAATAGTAGTCTTAAACTTATAAATAAAAGCAAAAACACATTAAATTAGCTGAACTTACATTGCGTAGTAATATTAATTGTGATCTTTCCCGTTTACGGAACTCGAAATAGTCCTCAAGAATTCCACGCAAAAGAAGAGTAACGAGACAAAATATCGCTATATGCCTCGATTCAAATTTAATCAGCGTTCCAAATGTTACACATTCAAGTAGAATACAGATGGTTGTGTTCAAACTACAATTCTAGTTTCATCTCTGTAAAATACCGAAAACAAATTTACAATATGTGTAGAAACCTACGTGAAGTTGTGTAGATCTTCTAACCATGTTTATTTTCGTAAAGTTTAATTTGCTTCCATGACGAGTTAAAATTCTGGACGCATTTCTTGATCGCCATCCATCTTATCCTTTTTAACGCACTGGATGCAAGCAGGCAATTCTTTGTGAATAGACATTCTTTGATCGACTGACAAAGGAACGACTTATTCATCAAAGAAATTACCCTTTTTACTCAACATCGATTTCCTTCGAACAGAAGAAAGAACAATTCTCTGATACTTTTCTTAAATTTAATCCATCAATTGTTCAACAAAACATCGCGTTATTCGAGTACATTCGACATTTTAACGAAATCGAAAATGCAGTCTCGCCAGTGTCATTCCAGTTTTATATTCCAAAACTGTTATTCACACTCATAATCCATCGTAAACACACACACACACTAATTGTTCGATGCTTAAAAAATATTTAACTGTTAAATAAAAACCATCCATTCAAGTCCGAATTGCTGTTGTCCTTAAATCCAAAGCGTCTAGCTTGTTTCGTCATTTAAATAACGTCACATGAGATACGTCAAAAATTGCGTAATCAATTAAATGAAAATATAAGTACGGAAAGCTGGGTCGTCATAAATTTTAGTGCAGGACCAAAATAGTATGATTGTGTGACTCAAAACCTGTGCCCATCTATAATGTAGTATAAAAGTAAGATATATTTTATAGACGTTAAATACCCGGCTGAGCCGGGCCTGGCAGTAAAAATCTGCACCAGGTCGCTAAAGCCCTCGGGCCGTTATGCTTCCTGCGGGCCGATTATCACTGCTCGGCCCGGCTCAGCCGTGTATTATCCTTTTAATAATCCATCGCAAACACACACACTCGTTAACTCGTCCAACGACTGCGTACCCAATGACCTGAATGACGCAATCAGGGGTGAAAGGCAAAAAAGTAGTCCATATGTTCTAAAAATATCTGTGGAATAAACCATATCTAAAAATATCCGTGGAGAAAACATTATCTTTTCTGTATGAGTCCTATTTTGTTCTATAAAATTATTTAGCTGTAGGATGATATGAATTGTATTATCATTAAATAAAACCCTGTCAAATGTTAGTCATTAATTATTTTAAATAATAAAAGAAATGTATAATGTATCGTAAAACATAAATTAAATGTATTCGAGTTGCTAGACATTCACTTTAATTTGTCAATTAGATGCATCTTTCATAAAAATTTGGTACCATTCGATAATTTAGTTACAGAGCAACATTTGCTTATACGGTTTGAATAAGGTATGGAACTGGTTCCTCAATCTTTTTTCGTAAGTTATTACATAAACCTAATACTGTTGGGTTTTGTGTTGATTTTATTATTAATTGTTATTTTTTATTTTCTGTAAAAGATTAATCAAATTTGTTGAGTTTGAATGAGGAGTATGTAACTTAGAAAAACGAATCAACGTTCTCTCTATGTAAATACATGGCATTTCACTGAAACCGCCGTTCCATACATTCAGTTATAACATTTTACGAAAAGAAGGTTCCAAATGGAAAATAATATGGAATATTTAACATTGTGTTATATCAGCATTGTGTTATAGTGTGTTGTTAACAGTATTTTGGAGTGAATAGAAATATTGTTTTCCTTTATCAACAGAAGCAAAACAACCAACAACACATCATGATGTTCAGTTTTGTTAAAGACAGCTTTGAACCTGAGCATTCTACCTCCGCTGTGTGTACTGCTATAGTACGCAAGAATAATTGTGCGCTCACCAATCAAATATATTTTTCTGCAATAATTAAAAATCAATTTTTGGGCTTATTACTTGGTAGTTACCAAATAAAATGTGTTTGTTTGTTTAAAGCTGTATCCGCAAATAAGTGTAAAGCTCCGCCCTATTAACTAAAGGCAGAGACAAATGTATGCTAGTTTAATGCTTTTTATTTTTTTATTTTTTGTATTCGATATAAGACCTACAATTTATACATATTTATGATCATAAACAGAGTGATACCATGTAGCAGCAATAATGTTTACACATGTTATACAAGATATGTTAATAAATACTTTTTTACCTTGTGATTTATTTTTGATTAAAAAAATGGTTAGTATGTATTTTTTCGATTGTTTCAATATGTTCATTACACATATCACATACATTTGTTTTGGATAGGTTGCACTTAAAAATATATTTATTTGTAGCTATGATTCTCTGGATGTATTTATCTTGGAAATTTCTCAGTATGCTATCAGTAGTTTCATGCTGCTGATACGAACTTCAAATTCAAGCGCACCGGATTTCTTAAGTAAAACGAAAGCTCTGGGCGTTTTATACGAATATTTTATTTAAACATGCAATTTAAAAAAACGCGTCGTCATGCGTTATATTTATTATCATATATTTATCTAATCAAATACATTTGAATAGACCGCGGTTTACCAATATACCGGTTTATTGTTGCAAAGCTCATATAATCAACCATGAACTTGTGATGAACATTCAAACATTGAATGGAATCGTCTTTAGTAAAATCAATGCAGCATATATATTCAAGTCACATATATTACTTATTACATACTTATATGTTCCGTAGTCTCTATGATACAAATAATTCTTCTGATCGCGTCATGTAACAAACTTGAAGGGGCATTGCAGGTTTATTAATAATTCTTATATAAGTCAGCATACACTTGGGGCACTCGCTCCGGTACCATAGAACATTCAACTGCGGGCGGGTATGGTGAGCATACGATTTGTTCAACTGTTGGACTTTGGATTGGGGGGCTGTAAGAACTCATTGTAAATTGAAAGAACACCTATAAATATGTTGCTATTAAATAATGCTGCTTTCAAAATAAAGAGGTAAAATACAACGCTATGTATACAATATGGTTAATCTTTCTGTTTTATGTTTATTTAAATGGTTATTATAATTAAACAGTTCAACAAGTAATAAATACAAAAAAATTTATATTCGTATTTTTCGAACATACGTAAGGCTGTTACATTCGATTATGTTAAACATTTATGTTTGGAAATGGAACATTTTTTACAATTTATTCTTTCTTAAGTTTAATTTTCAAATAAAATATCATTTCAAGGTCAAACATAAATGAATCAGACCAACAGTATAAATGTTTATTTTGAAAACTATTACGTTGCACAATAAATTTAACTGTGTTCAGTGAATTAAAAGAAAATAATAGAGACTATTTTTGAACGACATTTCACTTTGAATCTTCAAAATGCTAATTTAATTTTATTTAAGCATTTTAGATCACTTGCATTTACAGAGTGTGGCGGGGTCCTGACAGATCCATTTGGCATCATCACGAGCCCCAACTTCCCGTCAAATTACGGATCGTTCGTTCAATGTAGCTGATTGATCAGAAGGCAGCAATATCAATGTGCGCACTTGACATGTTAATAAGTGTTCAATCAACCAACAGCAACTGTCCTTTTTTTTAGATCTTTGTTTGTTATTAAATAAAGAAAGTGGTTTTCATTATCATAACATTTGACATTTAAAATAATATAATATAATTTGTGTTGATTCCAGTGTTGCATTTTCAGGCTCTAATTTAAAATGTGTAAGCTTAGCTACAATGTTTCTACATGTACCATATTTAACCACAATACATTCACGCGACATTACTTGCTTTTTATCTTTACAGGTGAACTTTTCAGACTGTCAATTAGAAGGCTGCAGCGACTCATGCACATGCGACTACCTTCAGCTATTCAACGGACCTAACGTATCCTCTCCGTCAATCGGAAATTACTGCGGGGCAGAGCCACTTAAGGGATTCCAGTCGCAGTTGAACTCTTTCGGTATTGTCTTCTCCACGGACCATAGCGCTGGTTATAAGGGTTTCAGACTGACGTACACTTTCACACAAGGTAGGAATCATTATAAGAATGCTCCGTGTTGCGTGTTGATTACTAAAAACAATTTCTACATGTTCTCAATCGAAATCTGCACTTCTTCTGATCAATGAAACCACAACATTTAATTTAATTGCATTTATGTTTCTTATATTCATTTCTTCAAATCTGTATGCAAATATCCGTTATGTCGCGGTTCGCGGGATCCACGATCTCGATTATGATATAACTTTTCTGTTCATGCATGTAGGTAAATATGCGTACCCATAATTTTGACACGTATTTTCCTACCTTTTTGTTGCATTATATATACTTATATACATGTTACGAATTGTTGATATAAGATAATATTCCATATTTGATGTAACTTATTTGTCAGGATTAAAACCAGGCGCTATTTACGCCTTATATACAACGTCTCATCATCCTCGCGAACAGCAAGAGCTTTTCAACTCGATTGCTGAGTAAAAGATTCGTCGAACAGAGAACGATGGGACGTTCTTTACGTTTGATAACATAATTAGTAGTGCATTTTTTGTACCAAAATACGGCAAAACTTTTCTCTAAATTAAAACAAGTAATGTATTTTGCTTCGACATTTTGACAATTGTTGAGATAGGTCAGTATTGATATTTGATATGAACAGTCATTGTGTACACCTTCATGTACAAAGCATGTGTTTCACTGCCTGGGCGCTGATAAGCTGTTAAGATTATAGGGCAGAATAAATTGACAGCTAGCATCGTGTCGAATTCAAAGCCGGGATTTTGTTAGGTGTGGCCCGCGTACTTATGTTAACAATTTATGTTTGATGTGGGAAAGTATGGCAATTGCTTTTTCGCACAAAACAAGATTATTCATTTACTCACTATTAAATCATTTTTACGAAATACCTTCGATACAATACGGGGAATATATAATATACATAGTGCAAAATACGTACTGTGTTATTTTATTGTCAGATTGCCAACATGAAAGTTACAGCGTAACATGTTCCAAGCAATGCCATTGCCTTGTAGGCCCATGCGACAGTGTTACGGGTGCATGTGAAAATGGGGTCTGTAAAAACGGATGGAAAGGAATATCGTGTGATGAAAGTAAGTTGTCAAAGGATATAACTGAAACAAAAACTCAAACTTTCATATATCTTATATATGTAAATAAGATAGGTAACTTCCGCATATAACACTATAAAAAACCTAACAACAGATTGGCTTTTTTTAAAGATATAGACTTCACATCACGATGGGATTAATTTGGATTAATTCTTTGAACATATTAATGAGCATCACATAAACATTTGTTATTTCTATAACCTAATATGTCCTAAAAGACAAATCTTACAAAAATCCGCGTGATTAGTTAATACAACGTTATAGAAAAAACGATTACGCGTAAAACATGTAATTTTAAAATTCTTTTTATTGTTAACAGAATTAAATGTTACTAAGGATGCAAATTGTAAAGTTTTTATTTTTAGGCTGCCAACTCGGAAGTTACAGCGTTAACTGTTCCCAGCAATGCTACTGCCGTGTGGGTCCATGCGGCGGTGTTACGGTGCATGTGAAAATGATGGCTGTAAAGAAGGATGGACAGGAATAGCATGTAATGAAAGTAAGTTCTCATTTACTTTAAAATAAAAAAAACAACAACAAACAAACCAACATAAAACACATATATCATATATTTAAATAACGTAAGGTAGCGTCGGCATATAACAATTAAGAGAACTGACGAACGATGGACCTCATCAGATTCGTACGTATGTAAAGATATGTTTGAACACATATATTATATACAGGGATTTCGGGATTGATTTGGATAAAGTATTTTTGCGGGTGAATTTAATTTGTGAATTGTTATATGGCTAATGTACAGTTAGGACCGTATACATGTACATACAAAAAACGCGTGCTAAATTAATAAAATGCTATTGAAACTACAATGTTCAATTTACGTAAAACTTGGAAATTTAAAAGTTATTTTTATTGTCAACGACAAAAATTCCACACAAGTTGTTTTTTTTTTCCGAAGCATTTGTCAAATAAGATGCTATATACATATGCAAATGGAACGTTCACCCATGCATACGCATATGCATTAAATGGTTACAGCGTGCAATCCATGAACATTTGGTGCTAGCTGCCCTCTATAGTTCGATGCCTCGCTTTTACAATCTTCTACCACCTTGATTATGACTGTCGCGATAACCTATGCGCATCTTGATGGATACAATTACAGCGCTGATTAAATACAGTCATGTCCGGTAATCTATCGCTCTAAACAGTTTGCCATTTTTGTGCAATGCGTATTATTTTTTACATTTACTTTGTCATTCCTTTTAACGACCGATGTGATGATTAAATTTCATTATCAACAACATTCTTTTTCAGCAAATATTTATATTTGCAATCTGAATTTTAAAGAATTATTCACTTTCTCAATAGTTAATAAAATTATAGCACATTTAATAATAAGTGTATTTTTGCCTTAGACAGTTGTGTAATCGACTTGATCTCAATTTAACACATATAACGAGTGCTTCCAAAGTTTGACCTTTACCATAAAAATTAGAGTTTTAAGTGTCCGCCAAACGCAAATATCTCATAATTCTGTATATGGGAAGGCTGGTATACCAACAATATATAAAAGTTTAAAAATATTTGTTTGAGTAATTTTGTATCAAAAAACTTCTCTTAATAAGCTTATTGAGGTTTTATAATAAAACAAACACATCACAAATAATCAACAAAAACTCCAAAGCATTTGTACTTTGAGATAAAAGAAATCTGGCAAGATGCCAAAATAAATCCAAGATTACTTGTCAAAAGTGCGTAAGCCTACGAGACAATTGCACTGTTAAAAAAAGAGGATGTTTTTTTTCTGATCGTTTTAATATGCATTCAGACATTTAATATTGGAGATATGTTTGTATTTCAATAAAATATAACATAACTATGTGGCTTCAACCCAAATGTAAATCAGCCTATTGAAAGCACAGGAAGATAGCACAACATCGTAAATTGGTATCACAGTCGACACTTTCATTTTCGCAAATCAGATTTCTTAGCCTAATTTTCAATTTTAAAGCTGCCTTGTCACATTTTGGTAAATTGACAAAATAAAAAAATTCTCAAAGTTTCGTTTAAGTAATAATATTTGTGAGGATATAGTAATACTGAACATTCACCATGCTCTAAAATATCCATTATATGCATCCTTTGACTATTTAAAACACTGAAATTTATAGAGCGTTGTAACACGGAACGATTGAATAATTTGTAAAGTTCTGTTATTGTCGTTATATTTTGTGATGCTTCGAGGATTGCATATATGAAGTATAAAATACATCACTCATTGTATGATCACGGATTGCCGAGTGGTCTAAGCGATAGACTTTTACTCCAGGGGTCAGTGGTTCAAGCCCAGTTGAGGGTTACTTTTTTTGTTTCGTTTGTTTTATTCTTGTTGTTTTTACTAGAGCGTTTGATATCCAATGTCTGCATTTATCAATATAAAGCAATAAAATGACAAACTTCAATACATGCCAAAATCGGTGAAAAGACCCCTTTAACGCAAATAGCTTCAATGGAAACATAAGCGTAAGCCATGAACAGATCAGTCGCATCGAGGTTCGAGGAATCCAAGGACTGTGATTACAATATAATTTGAAAGGTCATTTATGTGATAATATTTGCATAAGCATAATTTGGCCGTTTCAAACACGTTTTGACCCAAATTTTGTTTTTGCAAAGTGCTATTATAGCCATAGGTTTACAAATGTAAAAGTAAGATATTATTTCATGTACGTTTGTTCGAATGAGTGTTATTCACGTTTTGAAATCCGAAACGTTTTTTTTTTCTTCTGAATTTTGGTAATGTGATGTAAACTAATTATACCTATAAATAAATAAATCTAAAATCTTTCATGTATATAATTTGTCCTGATTAAAAGCAGGTACAAATTATGCTCCATGTACAACATCGCTTCATTTAAGCAAAATGCGTAGGCTTCAATAATTGATTCACATTGCTTATTTAAAGCGAATAAGAAATTTGCATTTTTTACTTAAAAAAAATAAAATGAACCAATAAATACTACATTTCCATGAAAATTATTGTAAACGTAGGTTTAAAAAAGAGCATTATTATAAACGTAGGTGTAAAAAAACATATATATATATATATGTGTGTGTGTGTTGGAATATATTTGTACAGATGTTTTTTTAATGCAAACACAATTACTAAGCGGCTTAGTCATTATCGACAAGCCGATTTTGTAGATACCTCTGTCAAAGATGATGTTTGCCGGATATATCTTTGGCATGCGCGAAGAAGAAAATGCGTTTTCGCTTTTACAACATGAAACAAAAACAGGCTATTATTATATGCGGATAGGTCATTGAATCGAAGAAAAGGAATGTCGATTTCGTTTCCCAGTAAACTACAGTAATTTGGTCCGCTGCTTCCAGTGCAGTCTCGCCTTAATGGTGACATAAGTGACGTCATACTAACGTCTGAAATATAATGGTCTTAAAATTTATCGTTGGTGTTTTCGAGTGAGAACTCTATTTGCATTTTGTACACATACACAGCGCAACAGTTGCGCAAACATCGGCGTACAACTGGTTACTGCTTATTCAAACCAAATAAAAAAGACCTGGCATTGTCTTACTAACGAATTAATTGAAATGAACCACATAGTACAATGATGATTATTATATATGTAGATTGAACAACTAAATATATTGCATACATTTGTGTGTTTTTTGTTTTCAATTGTTTCCCTCATTTGTCTTTGCCAAAGATTAGTTTCAGATAAAACTTCTTCAATCGCGAAAAAAATGAATCGCGTTATTATTAAATAAAACCCTTATGTTATGCAATTGTTTAAAAAAAAACATAGCCACCATTAATCGAAATACATAAATTGAATGTAATCAATGTCCTTGACATTCTCTTAATTTTTTAATATTCATGCATGTTTTATAAAGAAACAATCCATGAGATAACTTAGTTTCAAAGCAGCATTTGCTGATTCGGTTTGACTTGGGAACATGAAAATTTATCTCTTTTTTGTGGGGGGGGGTCCTTTAAATTGTAAGTATTATAAATCTGTAAAACTGTACAAACTTTCATAAAAAATGTCGAGTTTCAATAAGGAATAAAGAACTAGGACACAGGAACAAGTAATTCTTAATATATATGCAAGGCATTTCATTGAAACTGCATTGTCATATATTGCATTTATAACTTTTTCTTAAAAGAAGTTTCGAAATGGAATATGATATGGCATATGTTATGGCATATTTCTTTGAATTCACGTTGCTTACATTCACTTTGATCATTTATTATATCTAGCTTGAACATTTATAATATGTATTTATAATAACACGCGTTAACTGTATATGTTTTGGGCATTTTTAAACTCAAACACAGCTAACTCCGAGATGGTTGCATTGGTAATAAGATATTGGAAAATAATAAGGTTCTTTCTTATCATATTATCTGCATTGTTATTTTCAATCCGAGTTTCTTTTCTTCCACATTTTGACAAAGATAATTATAATTATTTCAGCGCGTTTTCATAGTGATTATCTTGAATAGTATTGTGTCGTGAATAGTAACATTGTTTACATTTATCAACAGAAGCAAAAAATATCCAACAAAAAATTGTACTGGTGATCATGATGTTCGCAATTTAGTTTTTAACAGTTTTGTACCTCTTTCTGCTTCTGATATTTGTACTTTAATAGTTCGAACAACATAGTAACTTGACGATTACCAATCAAATAAATTGTTCTTATAATGCAGATACCCAATACAATCTCTTGATTTGATTTTTGCTTAGAGTATATGTTCGCAAATAAGTTTAAAGCTCCGCCTGCTATTTTTACTTAAGGCAGAAACAAATGAATGCTTGTTTCTTAATGCTCTACAAGTTAAAACTTCAAAATCGATTGCAACAGTATTACTAAGCATTAAAACCTATAATATTATGTCAAATGAAAGCTCTGAGCGTTGTTTTACATGGTTTTTTTTCCGTGGAATATATTATTATTTTCCTCGTCAGTAAGTATGTGAGGGTCGATGGCATCCCACTTCATACCTTACAAAATTTTCAAGTTACATATGCATAGTATAACACATAACATACACGCAACAATGAAAAGCTTTTACATTACAATACAGACAATACTTTTTATATCCCATATGACAAGTAACAACTTCTCGAAAAGGCGTAACAATAGTAACAATAGTTCCCGTTTTTACTTTTGCACTAGTTATTATAAAACTTTATTTTAGTTTGAACATGACGATGCAATGATGGGTACGATATTCCAGCTTATATAGGGTATTGTTTAGTCTTTTTAAAATTATAAAAAAAAAAATTATGAAAACAAATATTACGTTTTAAGAACCATTCGTGTGTCCATGTCCCAGTATAAATGAAGGCATGTGTAGAAGTTTCAAACGATTATTACATCCTGATAACAACTATTGTATTACATGATTAATACATTACCAAAATATATGTTGAATAGTTTCACAATCATGTTCACACAAAGAACAGTTGACAGAGGTGGATGTCATATAATTTAAATAACTATAGTACCTTTAATTTAATGTACAATTCTTTATTGAAACAATTGTAAATTGGTATCCCGTGTAATACAAAAGGGCATATCAAAAATATGTCGCCATTCTTTTGGTCCAATATAATAAAAACTCAACGATTTATCTATACGCACTGGCTAAGACTCGTTCATGGAAATTAGTTCATACCTAGTGTGTGTTCCTATAGTGTTTACCAAGATGGGCAGTAGACTCCTTGGGATAAACGGCTTCATAAAGCTTATGTCATAAGAGCTTCTGAGCTTCACGTATCTGTTCACTGCGTTAATTATTCTAATGAAAAATAACTAGTATGGGTGGAAGTTATATACTTTGCAAACGTCATCATAACTGTAGAAGGTTTAAGGTGTAGTGCTGTGCATCAAGTTTCCAACAAGAAACGAAGCTATATTTATATAAAACAATCTAACAAAACCGTACCGCGATACAAAATATAGAATACATATTTTGGATTCATTATATTTGAACGTATAGCGAGACAGCAATAAACAGGTATATTGTTGCAAACCTAATATAACACCCAGTAACGTTTGATGTATATACAAAGAAATTGAATGAAAACGTTTTTATTGAAATCATTACACAATAAATAGCGAAGTTATATACCACACATGATACATAGACTACATTCTGTAGTCTCAATTATAAAAAAAAATTGTGTATGTGCTCATCATGTTTTTTTTAAATGGACATTGCAGATTTATTTATAAGGCTAATATGAATTCGCATACACCTGAGGCTCGCACTCCAGATCCATACAGCTTTCAAGTGTGGGGGGATACGATTTGTTCAATTGATGGACTCGGGGGCAGGGGGTCTGAAAGAACTCAGTGCTCAATGCATTGTTATATATAAATATAATGTAATTTAATACTATTGCTTTCAACATAAAGACGATATATAAAACAATGTGTCTAAAATATGTGTAATATTTCTGTTTTATGTAGATATAAATGATAATTGACCTCATACAGAACAACAAGCAATGTTGTTTCATTCGATGGTGTTAATCGGGTATATATAGAATTTGAACAATTTTTACAAAGTTAGTCTTCCTTAAGTTTAATTTTCTATTTTTATAATTAATGTCAAATATGTTTTTTTAAAATGTCTTAAAAAAATAAAGTAGATGAATCTATTAACATACTAAGTTCTATGACGTAATAACAACTAAAATACAAATCTTACAAAACACGCTTGCTTAATAAATGCAATGTTAGTGTAACAATAATTTACAAATTAATTTTAAGTAAGTCAATCAATTTTATTTAAAAAGTTACGGGTCAACAATTGCATTTTCAAAAAAAGTATTATTCACATGTTCTCAAGCATTTTATTAGCACCGATAAATAATTGTTTTTTATATATGAATCATACCAACAGTATTAATGTTTATTTTTTAAACTAACATTTATGTACAATACATTAATCTGATTTGGTGAATTTAAAGAAAATAATATATACTATTTTGATACTACATTTTACGTTGAAGCTTCAAAAACCTCATTCAATTTTATTTAAGCCGTGTATATAACTTGCCTTAACAGAGTGTGGCGGGGTCCTGACGCATCCATTTGGCGTCATCACGAGTCTCAACTTCCCGTCATATTACAGAAACAACATGCAATGTCCCTGGGCCATCAACGCACCGGGGGGCTACGTGATCAATGTTCATACTTGACATTAATTTTAATCATTTTTCAATCAACCGACAAATTTATTTTTTTTTGAATAGTTGGTAGATAGCGAGTGGATCATATTCTCATATCACTTGAAAAAAAAAACACAAATATATATTTATTCATTTTTTAAGTGGTACATTTACAGGTTATTATTAAAAATCAGTCATCCTAGATACAAATTGTTTCACATACATGTACAGTTTTACCACGATTCATTCACACTAAATAATTAGTTTTTTTGTGTTTTCAGGTGACCTTTACAGACTTTTCACTGGAGTACCATTTCAAGTGCAATTATGACTTCCTGGAGCTCTCCCACGAACCTAACGCCTCCTCTTCGTCATTCGGGAAGTTCTGCGGGACAGCGCACCCCAGAGGATTCCAGTCGCGCTCGAACTCTGTCGGTATTTTCTTCTCCACAGACTCCGGCGTTAATGCGAAGGGTTTCAATCTGCCCTACGCATTCTTCGAGCAAGGTATGAATCATTGTAATAATGCTCCATTTGTGTGCGAATTTAAAAAAAAATCTCAAACAAATGTTATTACTATTTTCAGATCTGTTTAACCACTCGATTTGTGTTTACCTTTTTTGTTCATATATTTATTTTGGGAAATGAACAGATCCGTTCCATCGCGGTTCGCGAGATCCACAGATCACTATTTCGATATAATTGTAAAGTCATTCAGTTAGTTTAATATTCATTAGAATGGTTTGGCCAGCTAAAATACGAACCTTTTCGTTGCATCCAGTATTATATCTATATGTTAAAATTGTTCATATAAGCTCCATGTCAGTAATTTAAAGGGATCTTTTCACGCTTTGGTAAATTGACAAAATTGAAAAAAGTTGTTTCAGATTCGTAAGTTTTCGTTTTAGTTATGATATTTGTGAGGAAACAGTAATACTGAACATTAACCATGCTCTTATAAAGCCATTATATGCATCTTTTGACGATTTTAAAACCTAAAAATTAAAAAGCGTTGCAACGCGAAACGATTGAATAATTTGGAGAGTTCTGTTTTTGTCGTTAAATTTTGTGAAACTACGAAGATTGCTTATATAAGGTATAAAATACGTCAAAAATGTGTACTCGGCGGAATAGCTCAGTAGGTTAAAGCGTTTTTACTTCAGGACTCTGGCAGGACTCCAGGGGTCACTGGTTCGAAACCTGTTCCGGGCAATGTTCTTTTCCTTTTTTTTTTATTTTTTCTTGATTTTTTACTGGAGCTTTTACGATCCAATGTTTACATTTATCAATATAAAGCATTTAATGAATACGTTAAAAAATGCCAAAATCTGTGAAAAGGCCCCTTTAATGCTTCGTTATTGATTTTTGGAATACGAAACTCATATTCCGAATTTGGTTATTTTGATATTACGAAATTTATATACAATACAAATAAACAGTTCTCCGGATTATTATGTAAATAATTTGTCATAATTAAATTCAGGCACAAATTATGCTTCATGTTCAACCTCTGATCATCCTCACGAAAAGCGTAGGCTTAAATACATTACGACGGAATACAAACTATAACTTGCAGTGCATTTCGTACATTTAAAAACAAATATTTTATTATGTCTCTGTTGCTAAACTTGTTAAGGTAAGTATTAGGTTTGGGAAAATAACTACCGTATTATGTTCAACGTGTGTTTCAAATAATACTCATTGTGATTAAAGATATTGTAAAATTGATTTCAAGAGTTAAACAACGATCCCGTGGTTTTGTTATCTGAGATTTAATATTTTGTTAAAGCGGGTATATACGATTTTTTATATGTGTTTAATTGTAATATATTGATAAAATATGTTACAATAACACAAAATAGGCAAGAAAAATTATACATTAAAGCCGAATTTCATAAAATGCAGCATAGACAAATTAGCGCCCCAAGCCGATAGTGACGTACATATTTTCCTACAATAACCGAAGCATTCGTCTTTGTATTAGGATCGGAGATAGTGTTCGTGTGTCGTATGAATAGATATCGTTGCAGGAACTCAAATAAACCGTTAAACTAAGTTTAGATGCACATCGTACATGTATGGTATACATGCTGGCGAATTCGGCTGTACAGCCGTTTTCAATTTCAGAATTAAATATCTGGCTTATTTCGCATTTTTCGACATATGTTCTTCTTAACTTTTATTTTAATTTATATTGAAATTTATATATAATAAGTTTTTTACACAGTTTATATAAATTCATAAATATTTGACAAAATCGTATATACCCGCTTTAACGTTCGTGTTCGTTTAATCAAATAATTAAAGTGGAAATTTGTTTGACTTTTATTTTGCCATGCATTCATTTATTAATATAAACATGGTCTTATTCTCTACAATATACAGAGCTAAAAACAAATATTATTCAATTTTGACAATAAAAAAATCCGGATCGGACGCACATGGACTTTCATCTGGTAAACTAGTTATCGTTTTGAAGTTAAGTAATGCTGTACAGGTCCTTTTTTTAAATACAATGGTCACATCATGGGGACAATTCTTTATCATAAACAACACAACTGCTCTATATCTCCTTGATGTTTATTAACATGGCAAAGGCATTTACTTGGTGGTTAGCTAGACTTACACGTAGCATAACATTTGTGCCCTATGATCCAACATTTACCAAGCAGCGCTCCGAAATTTTATATTGTTTGATTAGTCCTATTTATTTCAATAATAAGAACGCATAACTAATCCCATCAATTTTTATTTAACCAAGAAAACTACGTCGTTATTACCATTCAGCAACCTTGGTAACACTCTTCTGACCTAATCAAAAGCCGTCTTATCATGGACATCAATTGGTCTATTAAACTTCGTGAATGTCCGTACAATATCACATTCACAAACGAATCCTCCACATCAGTGTCAAAAGCGAAATCACGGCAGTGCACATTTAGACTTGGTCTATGACTGTCTATGTTTGAAAACATTTAACTATATACGTTGTGCTTCTGTTAAAGTGTTTATTTAAATGTACCGAAAGGCAATGAAGGTTTTTCAAGATGATGGAAAATTGCCCGAAAAGTATGTGGTATAACATACTTATGATGAATACATACAATTTAGTAAATCGATGTTTCCATTATTTAAGACATAATATTTTCAATTTGGTGTAACACATATGAGTTAATTGAGGATTTTTTGATCATCAGACTTTCATTAACAGATCGCATTTACCTGGGCTGTTATGAGGATAGCAGGAACCGAACCCTTGCAGATTATGATTACTTTTCTGACTCGAACTCACCAGCCGAGTGTTAAACAATTGCCGCCAATACAAGTTTTCCGGAGTGGAGGTGGGTTGAAGATTTAACGTAACACATGTTTAGCAAAGACATAAAATCAACTAAAAGGAGAAAATTGTATAAGTAAAATTTTTTAGTTAATTGAATATCTTTATCCCTATTTGTTCCCTACTTGTTGAAAATTGTGTTAAACTTTTTTATTATAATTGTGATTTGTTTAATGCATGAGATTTCACATAGTATTTCACCTTGATAATGTCCTCAATCTGCAGATTGCCAGAAATATGTCACGTAAGCAAGCATACATTCAGTAAACACAACTGCAAAAGTTGAGATCCCTTTAAACAGTACGATGTTGAGACAATATTCTATTGCTTATTCGTGAACAACGGTCATGCTATCAATATTTTTTCTGATTGCAATAAGTCTTTGAAACATTGCCTCTGTGGTAACACGCTTTATAATGCAACCCGAAAGCCAGAGTCAGAGTGTACTACTTTTTGCCGGGAGACAAAAGCCAGATATGTGGCGCTGCTTGGAGGATCAACATCTACAGAAATGGGGGTAAATGTACTGTTTTTTTACAAGATATGCTATATACTTGTTTAGTCGTGGGAAAGTTTCATATGTTGATACATTACAGATATGTAACACATATATGACCATGAATCATTATAAACGTACTTTTTACCTTTGATTTTTATATTTATTGCCCTTTTAAAATGTTAATCGTCTGTGATAATAATAAATAATCGATTGTGATGATGGTGTAAAACCACCGTCTTGAAAATAGATTCTTGTTGAACCGTGCGTTCTAATTGGCTATTCTAATTTTAAGATTTGCAAACTATAAATAGTTTTTAAACTGATATTGTAGGGCAGGTTAATTTCTTGTGAATTGTAATTTCAACAGACGATGTTGTATGAAAAGTACTTATTCATAAACGATTTTGTGATACTAATGAACACTGTGTGAACAAAACATAAAAGAGGAACTATTTAATAAATTACAATATATTGACCTGTTTTGTCGCATTTTTGATCAGCAACACGATGGTGACTGCGTCAAAACATTTTCGGTAAAAAACTGCATCATATGCGAACGTTCTATCGAGAGATTTTATGCGATCTCCATACACACGACTCAAAAAGAACTCACGACTCAGCATAAACCTACCATTTTAGTAAATATGTACATTAGTAGTTAAACGTCTGTCGAAAAAATAAGTCATACTACGCTATGAATATAACATGTTCTATGTTTTTTTTAATTTAGACTGTGTATTAGGGTTAAACACTTGTTCTTTTTGAGATGCTTACCGGTTTAAATGTCTAACAGGCGTGTTAAAATGATGAAATAAAAATGTCACATTTATTAATATTATTTTTTACTTTGTAGAACTATTCTAAGTATGCGCAAACTGGCCGTGGAAGTCTTTTATAGACTATTTTTTTTCATAAATTTCAGTATCAATTCAATTGGCAAGCATGTACTTAGGGTGTAACTAATTTTCAAATGATAACACGATGATTGCTATTTCATTTACTACGTGTGGAAAGTAACTTATGCCCAAGTACGAACAATAATGAAGTCACATGAATATGTGCGTACTGACAAAATGTTTAAGGTAATTATTTATAATGACTATACAAGTTCCCTTTAAATGTCGGTCATGCTTATTTGGTTACCACATGTAACTAGCGCTACAGGGTATTCGTTTAGATCCAAAATCTATTTGTGTTCACGTTTTATTGGCTTTATTTTTCAAAATACCGCTTTTTCAATGTTCCTTAGGAAATAAATCGCTTCATGATGAACAGCGCCATTCAAACGCGACCATTGCGATGAAAAAGCTAACTCCTACACGCCATATACAGATTTTACGGGTTTCGGGGATAATTAATATCTACCTTAATATATTTTGCAAAATAATGATATTCCGACAAGCATTGAAATGTTCTTCAACGCTGATTGTTAATTGAAAGTATCAGTAGAATAAAATCGCATTTATTCACATGTAACTTATACGATGATTTCATATAACAAGTGCGTCTTTAAAATATTTACATAAGTATCTGTTTTTATTATCATTTTTCCTGTCTGATTACGTTGTAAATATTACATCTAAAACACACGAACCAGTTGTATTAGGAACGATTCTCCATTCATGTAACAGTTGTTACTGCCAAATGTAAACGTACATACTGTTGATCGAAAAAAGAAACTAATAAATCCTCTTAAAGAATCAATGAAAACTACTTAATGTGAACGTTTCAATTAAATATGGAATTCTAATTCAAATCATATTAAATGCATGTTTTGGAAACCTTAAACCAACATGAAAATCATTAACACATATTGGCTCATGTTCTTGGTAAAATGTTAATGTGTAGCAAAATCGCTCAGTTGCACTTATCGTGTATCCTACAAAAAATTATAAAGGTAATAAGAAATGATCACCTACAATTCATTAGGGTTTCAGCGGTTTTAATAAGATATAATGTGTGAACAATGTGCAAACATACCGTTTTATACGCTTCAATAATTTCCGTATAAATATCCGTATTTAAAATCACTGTGACAATAATTGTAACTAAACACGACACTATATACAGGTACGAACTTTTAAATCATAAATTAAACACACATTTTCGATATCAGGCTGCCAACTCGGAAGCTACAGCGTAAACTGCTCTAAGCACTGCCATTGCCGTGTGGGCCCATGCGACAGTGTTACGGTTGCTTGTGGAAATGGGGGCTGTAAAGACGGATGGAAAGGAATAGCGTGCAATGAAAGTAAGACATCAATGATATTAATGAAACAAAAACGCAAACATGATAAAATATCTCATTTATGCAAATAAGATATGGATTATCCGCATATAATGCTCTGAAATCTGTTAATAGATATACTATTTTAGTTTCATACCTGTGCAAAGATAAATGTAAACACAGGGTAGTTTCCGCATATAACACTCTAAACATTGTCAACAGATTGACCATTTGAGAATCAAAAACAAGTTATTATATATACGAACACATACATAATGTACGGTATTTTTGGTATACATTTGGATTAATTACATGTATTTCAGCCAATCCTCATAAACAGTGTTAATTTCTTTTAATTAATTGCACAGTAGTAGTAGTGGTGGTGGTGGTGGTAGTCGTAGTAGTAGTAGAAGTAGTTGTAGTAGTAGTAGTAGTAGAAGTAGTAGTAGTAGTAGTAGTAGTAGTAGTAGTAGTAGTAGTAGTAGTAGTAGTAGTAGTAGTAGTAGTAGTAGAAGTAGTAGTAGAAGTAGTAGTAGTAGTAGTAGTAGTAGTAGTAGTAGTAGTAGTAGTAGTAGTAGTAGTAGTAGTAGTAGAAGTAGTTGTGGAAGTAGTAATAGTAGTAGTAGAAGTAGTAATAGAAGTAGTAGTAGTAGTAGTAGTAGTCGTAGTAGTAGTAGAAGTAGTAGTAGTAGTAGTAGTAGGAGTAGTAGTAGTAGTAGTAGTAGTAGTAGTAGTAGTAGCAGTTGTAGTAGTAGTAGTAGTAGTAATAGTTGTAGTAGTAGTAGTAGTAGAAGTAGTAGTAGTAGTAGTAGGAGTAGGAGTAGTAGTAGTAGTAGTAGTTGTAGTAGTAGAAGTAGTAGTAGTAGTAGTAGTAGTAGTAGTAGTAGTAGTAGTAGTAGAGTAGTAGTAGTAGTAGAAGTAGTAGTAGTCGTAGTAGTAGTAGTAGTAGTAGTAGTAGTAGTAGTAGTAGTAGTAGCAGCAGTAGTAGTAGTAGTAGTAGTAGAAGGAGTACTAGTAGTAGTAGTAGTAGTAGTAGTAGTAGTAGTAGTAGTAGTAGTAATAGTGGTAGTAGTGGTGGTAGTAGTAGTAGTAGTAGTAGTAGTAGTAGTAGTAGTAGTAGTTATAGTAGTAGTATTAGTAGTAGTAGTAGTAGTAGTACAAACATGAACAATTTATAAGAACCATGAACACTTTTAATATTCAATAATTGTATTTAAATACAGCAATGAATAACCATATATATTTTGATAACAAAAATAAAAGTACACTGGTTAACACAGTCAATTTCTAATCACTTGATTACGCAATCTATGACGTTGTAAACAGACGACAAAATGTTGTAAACAGACGACAAGACAACAATATTGCCAGCAAACGTTTTTCAACGATAAGCGAGGAGGATTTGAAGGTCACCCTGTCAGACATGTAATATTTATTTTATTATACCGAACAAACTTTTCAAACATGAACAACTTATAAGAACCATGAGCAATTTTAAGATTCAATACTTGTATTTAAATTCAGCAATGAATAACCATTTATATTTTGATAACAAAAATAAAAGTTCACTGGCTAACACAGTCAAAGCATTCTTCCCTAATGGTGCAGCATAATACCAAAGGTCACTGGTCTCTTGAAATGATTCTAACGGTCTTCGCCATAATGCTTCGAGTTTAGGGTTCAGTTTAGATAGGTACTTCTCAAAGCATCGTACTGGACAAAACGTACTGCCAGGCTGCTCGTAGATCTTTCCTTCTCCTGTGGTATCATCAGGCGTATCGTCAATCCTAAAAAGATGAATTCATTTAATTAGACACTGGTCTGACATTAAAAATTGCCTGAAACCGAAAATAAATATTTTTGCTAAAAGATTATGCGGTTTCACCACTAAAATTCCATGTAATTGATGGGTTTTTTACCTCTGTCAAACTAATTAACAGCCACCTTTTATAGTTATAATTCTTTGCAGCAACTGCCAGCCTTTAGTAAAATTGCTACGATTTGAAAGGTTGACATAATATATATTTTTTTAATTGAACCTACCAGTGATTTTTTGTTGATTCTGCGATGACCTGGTGTATAAAATTTCTCCCGGTTGAATCAGTTTCTATAGTAATGTTGACTTCGTCATTGACCCTAAATTCTCTTGACCTCTCCTCAGAAGGTAGTTAAGTAAAACCACACCCTGTTTTGAAAACCACATTGAGTGTTAATATGTTAATATTAAAAGGTATACTGTTGCCACTTAATTATTCCAGATCGCTGTCAGATATTACAGGTTTGTGGTCGACACTCCCATGTCCACTTCGCTTAAGCTGCTTAACTTTTGACTTGTAGGTTTCATTTCTTGATGAAAATTGCTGGTCTTTCAAATTAATGTTATACGTGCTTAAGAGATGCTTGAAAATTCCCTACTTCAGACTGTCCAAAGTTTTTTTCTTTAATTCCTCGTCGTTTTTCTGACGTAGCCTACAGATGCATAGAAAAACCGTTACTCAATAATTGGTTGTTAAGTTCCGCTGGATTTTCCACGAGATCCATGTAATTTGAACGAAGATATTCTTCGTACAAGTTCATACCATGTTTAACTACACGTTTAGTGTTTTTAGAGTCCTTATCACGATCCAATGCCTTCAAAACCTCCTCGCTTATCGTTGAAAAAACGTTTACTTGCCATTTTGTTGTCTATTTACAGCGGAAAGGCAAAACTGCGTACTGCGCATGCGCGAATGGGGCAGTATAATTTTCGAACATTCCGCACGTGGTTGCTAAGGCAGCGGGATACAGTATTTTTTGTACAGTAAATTTTTCCCGCTGGTGGCACGTGATTGCTATGGCAGCGGGATACATTATATTTTGGACAGTAAATTTATTCCCGCTGGATCTGACAGTATTTCTATGTCACGATGGCCTATGGGAGTTTAGCATTGTGAATAAAAGTGAGGTATAATAATAGTAGTTATAGTAGTAGTATTAGTAGTAGTAGTAGTAGTAGTAGTAGTGGTAGTAGTAGTAGTAGTAGTAGTAGTAGTTGAAGTTGTAGTAGTAGTAGTAGTAGTAGTAGTAGTAGTAGTAGTAGAAGTAGTAGCCAATTATTCTTCCTCGTAGTGTTTAAATTATGTACTTAAATTCGAAATACAATTTCAAATATTATATGAATCTTGCAGTCAATATGTCTATTCCTACAATTTCTATAACGGAGCGTCATCAGGACCATTCTGAAGCTTGCAAGATATTTTCTGAAAAATCGCATAACGCCTCATTTGCTGTAACGTTGGCTCTATCTTCGGCCCTCGGAGTTGTGCTTGTTGCTGGTATAATATATTTTGTGGTGTAAATCAGAAGACGACATCGCCAGTATGTATCAAGATTCTTTAATTAGCAAATTTCTCAGCAAACAATTCAGTTAACGATCCACTTACCTTGATTACAATCATGACTTTAATAAATACTTATGTGTTATTTGCATGCATCTGTCAACAGCTTGTTCGATCTTACAACGTGAATTGGACTACATAATCACACTTAATTTATATAAGAATGCATTTTTTAACTTAACTATTAAGCGATATTATTTCGAAGAATGAATGGTAAAAAGCCACATAAAATATTCCGTCATTAAAATATAAGTATATATATATATATATATATAAAGTAAACAAACGTCGCATGTGTATCAGAAAAACTGTATTAAAATATGCCGAACGGTTTCGTACAGCTCATCAGGGCATATAAAAAATACACAATACATGTACGCTTTAAATATATTGATATGTTAGTCCGGATTTACATTACATTTTTACATGTATACATATATATATATATATATATATATATATATATATATATATATATATATATATATATATATATATATATATATATTATATATATATATATATATTACGCTGAATTTTCTTTTGTATATGCCATTAGTCTATTTATCGTTTTGTTTAGTGTATGTACCACAATGTAACATACTACTGTTTAAGCTTAACCAATGCTTATTTTGTTCTCAAAATTTAAACGTGTCAAAATACATAACAGTGATTTTTTATTTTGTTTTTACAATAGTTCTTATCAACACTACGATAAGCATCATATTATTGAGCTCAATCAATGTTATATATACCTTGGAATACCACATACGTTTAAATTTACTAATTGAGACCTTCGTTCGTTAAAACTATACCTTAATAATACACAGCTGTACAGTAAATGGTCATTTTATACTATTTTTGACATTTTAGATGTAAGTATAATTTGAGTTATATGCACAGCGCTTAGAGGGTCACAACACCATTTTGATCCATGAAGATCAACCGCTTTAATATATCTTCACAAAATTAAGTACTCATTGCCATTTAGATTGCATCACCACACTTTAAAGAGATGATCACTATAATTATAGATGAGAACAGTTATTTTGCTCACTTACGTGAAACTGGTAATGTTGGAATTTGTATTTGTATGATAAATGGTCTATTTCGTAATGTGTAATGTACGCTTCTCCAAATATATAACCGCCCTGATACGGATGAAAAAATATCAAAAAAACTTAAAAAGATTTCTAAAAAAAAGTAAAAATTACCTTTCATTGAGTGAAATAACATCCATGATCCACTTGTAAAATGAAGAGAAAATTTTATACTTAAAGTTAAGTTTTTATCTAGAGGGAGGGGGGTTGGAATCAATTAAAGAAGGGATAACCTGGGCCTTTTAAGGTGACCATTATTGAGACGATTATTACAGGATTGTTGTTATAATATTGCTGTTATATGTGTTTATTTATCCGATAATGGTTTATAGAAAAAAAGAATATATGCCGATCTTGATATATTATCCCTACTGTTGTTACAAAAATTTTGTCATTCTAGAGGTCGAATTTGTATTGCTATTAGAGTTAAGATAAATAAATAAACTATATGCAGTGGTATAACATTTAACATGATTTCAAAAAATAGTATTTTATTGTTTTGTTTGTATTTGACATTGTCAATAAAAAACAATTTAATTTTGAAAAATTACAACTTTTATCACATTCATATGAATGCTGCATACTGATTGGAAAATTTGTTCACGTGACCGGTTTTTCATTTTCCGATGAACCCACATCGTATGCAAATTTAAACATGAATATTCATGGCGCTACTTTCTGGTCATAAACAAGTTGCCAAAATTGCGTTATGTTTTGCGCGAACCTTAATGGCGTTATTTTTTTATTGGTCAATAGCGAAATGACGTTAATTTTTTTGCGCGAACTTCAACGATTTACCCGTTTGACGGAGATGAAACCGAAACTGAAAATAGATTCATACGCTAGATTAAAAAGGACTTTTATGACCCTTATTATGATATAATTTCGGTCGTCGTTTATGCAAATAATGCGTAATATTCCAGACAGTTCATACACCGATGAAATGCAGATAAATGCTATTCAATTGGTAAATCGATACATAATTTCTAATTTGATTACCATAAAATAAGTACTTTTGCAAGTTGTTTTAAAACAGGTTATATTTTGTGCTTCTGTATACATACATATATTTGCATATTAGATAACTTTAAGGTTATGAATTTTATCCAAGCAAACATGTGTAAAATAATGTATATAAAGTTCTTGCTATCATTTCTTATTTAAGTACGCATTAACGCTTAGTGCAAGTTTATTAAATCACCAGTAAGCAACGTTTCCAAATAAAGTTCACTCAGATGCCTCTAAGTAAACGCGAAACACATTACGCATTTGTTTCCATGCGTATTCGGTCTTTTCGAAACTAAGGAAGTTGTTTCCCATTCGAGTAAGTATCGGGTAAAAAGCGGTCTGTCTAAAATGCGTATATAACTCATATCCGCGGAAATTACCGAAAAGTGCGGATATGGACGAATAAAGGCAATATCGACACGTTTTCTGCAATGTTTACTTCAATGTTTAATGAAATATACACAATATGTGTTAAATATGTTAGTATTGTCTTAAAATAGAACAATGTAATAGACATTATCATTTTTCAAACTCAAAATTAATATCCGCGAACATGATGAAGTGCAAAAAGATTATTTTTAGGCTACACACCACCAACAATATAACCACGCCGACACCACAAATGTTTTGTTGTATAAGTTTACATAATGTTTATATAATATACTGAATGTATTAATATTCTTGATGACGTCTCAAAACTTTAGTATTTAGATATACAATATGCTTTAGAAAATAGTAAAGTATTTTTGGACCGATTATCGCCAGACACAAAGTAATGAATGATGTTACTTTTCCCTGGTTATATTTTTATTTGAATTAAAACGTTGCATTTTTTTTAAATATAATGAATTTTATAAATGCAGTAAATATTGTCTGAAATGTTGCAATTTTCATTTGAAACTAAATGCTGATTTCAAATGCGCGAATATGATAAAATCACCGAATGTGGTTTATCCAATAAAGGATCTATATTATTTTGTAGTGCTATAATAACTTTATGCAAGGTAAAAGTATCTTATAGTTGATTGTTACTATCTTTTACAGTTTATTGGTACATACAAATATGCACGTCATTGTATTTATTCAAATGAACAAAGGATATCGTAGTGCTATATTTAAATGTTTCAAGAATATTATAACCATTATAGTTGCGCTGTTATTAAAAACAATGCATGTCCCGCTAAAATTTTAGATTTTACGTAAATATTATGTTTTATAAGTGAATGTAACAGCTTTAAATAGGCTTAATATTTTAACTCATCGGGATATTGGATGTGAACTGTTGAAATATTAACGAAAAATCAAAAATGTTAGCGTGACATGCATTGCTTTTCAATAACCGCCCAACTATAATGGTTATTATCATTCTTGAAACATTTAAATGAAGCAAAACATTTGTTATATCCTTTGTTCATATGAATACATAAAATAACGTGCATATTTGCAAAGTTTTGTTTTTTAATTGTTCAAACAATTCGACAGTGTGTATGTTTCTCACAGAATGACGCTGTGAAATTCATACCAAGGTTAGTTAAACCATAAAATAAATGATGGACCATATTACATTTGTTGTTACGATAACTTTGATGTTTTAACATTCCATTTTGCAATAATGGTCTACTAAAATGTGAGTGAAACTTGGTTGATCAAACGCCATTAAAAAAGCCGTTATGAGTCACATTTGAAGATGATCACTTGAAACAGTTTAGTGTATGGCTGGGTTGCGAGTTAATACATTTTATTCTGCATCTGTTGCAAACATTTATCAAATAAAGCAGGGTCGAATACATTTTCCTATATCCGGTCAACATGAAATAGTGTATTCCTTCGCACGCTGTGACGATTAACATGTTCTAATATTTGAACTTTGACATTTATTGGGACGCAGCATGAATGTTATCGTTATATTACATATCATCCTTTTTTCCTTTTTATCTTTAAAATATATTGCCGAACTAGCTTTCCGTATTTATCATTTTCATTTACTTTATTACGCATTTTATGACGTATCTAGTGTGACGTCATTTCTCAAACAAAACATACTCGTTTCTCTCAGGATTTTAGGGTCAACAATTTTTACATGATGGTTTAAACAGTATTTTTTATTTTTAATATTTTTAAAGCATCGAACGAATCATAGACGTTTTTCGGATTGTGTGTTTGTCATTCATAATTGTTAACTTTGATAGCAATTAAATAATTCGCTACGGCAGGATTACGATTTCGTAAATCGGGTTAATGGGTCAGAGTTGTAAGCATTCGATACAAACGCTATCAAAAATAGTGTGGTTTAAAATACATTTCGATAATAGGGATGGAAAACAGAAAATTGATTTCGACAAAGGGATCATGGGATGGAAGAACAGAAAATGGATGTGTATATCGTTGTAAATTTATTGTAATAAGCAATGGATTAAGTTGCCATAAAGGTACTAAAATAAAATTTAGTTTTCGTTTTGCTGCTGCATTTCTTTACCAAGAAAAATATCACATTCTCTGTTCTTTTTTTATTTCTTCTCATATTTTCAATAGGAAAGTATTAAAAGGAACAGTTTTAAGTGGATGTATTTATTACGTGATACAATCGGTAGTTATTCGGTCGTCTGGAATGTTGTGTACATGTAGGATGCTCGACAAGAATAATTAAATTTTTATGTCAATTTATCATGTGTCTTTGGTAAAATGTGTCAACGGCATGAAGCAGGATAAATAGAATACATGGTTGGTGCCGAGATGGAGAAAGTTTATACGGTGAAGCTTACACAAAGAAAATAGGGAGAGCATTCTCGGCACCAACCATGCATTCTCTATAACCAATTGCTGTAACTGGTATTTATGATATATATCACTAATTAAGATAGTTATATATTATTTTTGTGGTAGTCACGCGTACAAATGTCAGTTTAAGACTTTTACTATTGGGCAATAAATAATAAAATAAAACGACAACAGCGTTTATCGTTTTAAATGCAGAATCATTCAAATTATCAAATGAAAAAAAACTAAGGACACTTAAGAATGTGACAAGGATCATCAAACGGACACGAAATTTATATCTATGCTACCAACTGTGCTATCGATCATTTGCGCCAAATGTGGACTTTGTTTAATATGTTAATTAAATGTTGTCGTCTTCAATGTCATATGTTAGGAAAACAAACGTTTTTAGTACGAATAATCTAGTTTGTTTAATTTCCGGTTCTTATACTTAATAGAAGGACCTGAAAATATGATTTTGAAACAATTGAAAGGCTTCAAATGATTTGTTCCCTGAAGATGTGAAGATACATGTTGTTGTTTAACAATTTCGGTCATTGAACGTTTTGAGGTGTCCGGTATTGGCTTCCTCAAGAGGAAACCTACTGGAGGAATAGGACTGGTTCTTAACTAAATTACAGAAAGGACCACACACAATAGGTATTTGATATGTTTCGATTAACAAAAGTCAAAGCAGGAGTAGTTCAAGTGAGTGGATATTTTTGTTTGTTCTGGGTAAATTTAACATAGAATAAATCAATTCCTACAAACACTATCAAAATACCCAATGGGTTTTGTTGCATGACCAAACGTGGATTAAAACACACAGAACATAACAAAACTCTGAAAATATAAAGAAGAAAGTACTTTAGATTGAAGCATTGAAATGAACAGTTTCTAGAAGTTGTAAATGTTCACGAAGAAATAAATAGTTATACTATGTATCAACTAAAATTGGGTTTTTATAATTAATAATATTTCTTTAAAATAGTGTATGAATGATATTTGCGATATGTTAGGGATAAAGTCGATAACTCTAAATACCTTTTCAAAGAAGAAAGCACATATACAGTAAATTATTACTGGAAACGCCATTATTTGTCTTCTGAGTGAAGAACTTGTGCAGTGCAATAAAAACTTGGCAAACATTGTAATCTATATTTTCATTAACACAATGTGAACGTAATATCCGGTCAATCTGTGTCGTGTAATACAAGGTTTAGTGTGTGATATGATGAGAAAGGTAAGTTAACTCACACTAAGTTTTATAACAGGCGACGTTTGACCGATAGTTAATAACAAAATTGGCTTACTTGTTCATGCATGTATTAATGTATACAGCTGTCAAACACATTCTACTCGATACTAAGACAAAACAATCTGCGCCCATGGTACAAAATGCACTCTGTCCACCTTTTGTTGTATGCAGTAACTCTACGTGTCATAAATAAATCGTGACATATTTCAACAAACGCAGCGCTGTAGATACAGCGTAAACGACTTTTTTTAACCTTGGAGGAAAAGTTTTTATGCCAACGGTAGGGTCGCATATATCAGTCGCACTGTCCGTCCGTCCGTCTGTTCGTCCGTCCGAGATTCAGTTTCTGGAGTTTTCTCTCGCAAACACTTTCAGATACTTAACTTGTTTTCGGCTGTTAGTTTATCTGCATGACTTTCAGATAAATATGAATATAGCATTTAATGCAATCATGTAGTAACACCTGTTTTGAGATTGCCAAACTGTAACAATGCAAACACGTATATTAATGAATTAACAGAAAAGATAAATCGTGATTCGGATATGTCGCGATCCATGTTTTTCGGTGACCGCGATATAACAGAACTTAAGTGTTATGACAATCACCGTGTAAACAAAGGTTTCAAAATAAGCTCATTTTGAAAACCATTGTTAACACGGCGAAAGTTTATTATTGCAAAAATGGTTCGAACTATTAGACATCTAAGACTTTAAACAGGGCTTATATTTATGTTGTTAATGATTTAGCAAGTTGATGTTTCTTTTAAATAACTCGTCAATCAATGTTATACATCTTGAGGTTTCATCTTTATTTTTGTGGTCCATAATACTTCTTTCTATACTTCAATCAGAAATCAACATATACAAATACACCTTTCAATGTGGAATTATAAGCACTTAATACGTGCTTTAGATGCCATTTTGATATATATTTCCTTTTGCATCACAATACATTATATTCATTTTCGACCAGGAGCCTTCTGAGCCCTGGTGCAAAGGACATGGGGGGATCACTTACACTCCCACCCTCTGGCGGGGGAGATCCCAAAGAACACCAGCCTAGTTTTGCAAACACACCTCTACTTGGAATATTCATTGCACCCATCGGCATGAAAACAAATTGTTAATAATCAATTCAGAAAGGAAATATTGTTCACAAACCGTAAGTAAGGAACGGATTGCATTATATTTATATACATGTAAGGTAGAACCGAAACAACAACAAAAGAGTCTTGAAATATTATGTCTTGGTTTAAAGGATGCATAATAAAGTTTAGAAAAGTTACATATATTCTAAATTATAATGGTCTGTTCAACAGTTTTTTTTCTTCAAAGTATTTAATGCAATTAGAAGCAACATCGTGTTCACTGGAAAGGAATTATTTCGAACCCAATATACCATAAAAATATTACTGTTTCAATGAAATTACTGCATGCTGTCTTTAATTTAAGTGTATGTGATAATCTTATGTCCGGCATACGTCATGTTGTGGGGTGCGACGTTCTGTGAGCATCGTCGACATTAACCTCGTTAACACTATTGAGGCGACATGTGTTTATTTAATCTCGATACAACTTGGTTAGACAATTTATCTTTACAATATCTAGGTAAAGTTCGAGTCTTATACAGCAGGTCAAATCTTAGAAAATCTTTTCTACCACTCCAGAGGCCACATTTATTATTCTATATGGATGAAACTTGGTCAGAATGTTAATTTCGTTGATACCCAGACTGTGTTCGAATGTGGGTCACGTTAATAAAAAAACAAGGTCCCCATGTCACGTATTAAAACAACATTTTTACCACTTAAGGGACACTATTGACGACTAAAGCTTGATGAAAGTTGGACAGATTATTATCTTAATATCTAGGTCTTGTTTGAATATTTGCCCAAAACTAGGTCACTAGTTCAAGTATTTAAAAAATGTTACTACTCTAAGGCCACATTTATTACTCAATTTTGGTCGCAATGTTTATCTTGACAATATAAAGTCCATACTTTGATCAGGATCATGTGTGGACAAACACTATATTACCTGGTCACCATACACTCAGGTGAGCGCTTAATGGCAATGCTGCCCTCTTTTTTATTTTATTTTCAATTTACACATATGTTTGTGTACATACTATATATGACATTCAAAGTAACATGTATATTGCACTATTTACAGCTTCTTATGTGAGATGTCTGTTGACAATACATGTAGGATTCTAATAACATCTCACAATATACTATAATTGCATAATTATATTTAAATGTGTACAATTTGGTACTACTAATTGTATTGTATATCTTCTACAATAATTAGCATTGTCGGTGTCAATGATATATTATAATAAAGTTGATTCAATATAAACACCTATTTGATCGACTAGATGTCGTTACAAAAAACAATATAGAACACACTCCAGAAAAATGTACTGAGTATCGGGAAAAAGCACTTTCGCAAGGTGTAAAACATCGGATTGCAGCGCTTCAATATAAAACCAAATTATGAATATTATTAAATCCGTATTGTATTATGAGATCCTCGGACCGAAAATATGCTATGTGCGCATACAAAAAATGATATCAAATTGAAATTATTTCCTACGAAAACAAATTTGTTATTACATTTGACACCACGTAAGCCATGTTCGGAAGTTGGTAGTCCTTTAAAGGCGGATCATACAATGAGCACTCGTATGAAGCGGCAATAGCATTTCTATGAAACAGATATGCCAGAGTAAACAGCGTGCAAATAGACTGCTGAGCATTGTCAAATTATCTCATTTGAAGCAGTATTGACTACTTGAAGCGAACGAATGCTTGCTTACTTTATATATAATGCATCGATAGCATTTTTGGATTGGCTGTATGGCTGATCAAAATAATAGCTAACGTTAATATTTTATTTACCATATGCCAAGCTTTCCATTCTTAGTGACATAATATCGACCGATTTATGTATCGTCAAATTAACATACTGCTTTCGTTCATATTTATGTTATGTCGAGTTCAATACAGCGAAATAACTACGTAAATAAACTTAGAGTTTAAATTTGTATTTGTTCTAAAAACATTGTTTTTTGTATGAAGTAGCCATATTTTATTTGATAGAAATGTGTACGACATTAAATAATAATGTCATGTATTATTAATCCTGTTAAGAACAACCCTTCCTGGAAGTTTATATTTTAATTCATATTTAAAAAGTCGAATCCGGCAAATAGGTTAAGAGAGCTGAGTAAAAAATCGGATATTAACAACAAATTCATAAATATTGATTTTTTGTGAAACATTGTCATTTAGAACAAAATGCCTAGATGTTAACCTTTGACAGACACAGACTATGTGTAATATGTGTGGGCCACTTCATGAGTAAATATTAAGTGGCTAAAATTTGCTAATTATTTACTTTTTTGCCCAAACAATGTTGTCAGTTAATTTGTGTGTTTGAAAGAAGTTACATGTAGTTGCGATGATCAAACTGTTTGCAACCACGTAGACTCTCGTAGCATAACAATAACGATTCGAATTAATGTTCATTGAACTACATTGAAGTGTCAGATATTGGTGTGTAATACTGCTATTTGTATCCAGTGAGTTATTTCATATTTAATTCATCACACATGCATTACGTGAGTGTTTCAAACGCAAATAAGCTTATTCAATATGCCATTTCGTACAATGTTGATCGCACTTACAATATCAGGCATTCGTTAGAATGCACAATTCTATACCATTCGTGCTGATTTACTTTATTGGCACCATCAGCTCGGTACGATATAATGGGATACTCTACTAAAATTACCAATGTATATATCAAGAGGATATCCGTGTTGGACTGTGTGTCTATAAAACGAAATATAAAAACATATTGATTTTATTTTCTCTTTAGTTTATGTATGGATTGTTACCTATAATTAACTATGTAATGAATTGTCAGTTCCTATTTTTGTGATTCACTGTTGTTCATATGACTGTGTATCTTTGATTCGTATTAACCGTAACCACGCGATGACCCACATTTTATCAAGTGATGAAATGTCTCATGAGATTTTCTGGTGTCTAGTATCGATTTTTCACTTGACTAAAATGAAAATCGGAATGACGATAATCATGACCCACTTCTGATGCGACTAGAGTATAACATGTTTTATATAGCTTTGGACTTCGTGTTTGTTTTTTTTTTGTGTTTTAATATGTGTTTCTATTATGTGGTGTTTTGTATAGGTAACTGGTTTGGTTTGTGTTTAAAATATGTGTTTGTATTTCTGTGTGTGTGAGCAATTTTTTGTGTGGTGTTGTTTTTGTAATATGTGTTTGCATTGTTTTGTATTCATATATGATAACTTACAACTGATAATAATGTGTTTTTATTGTATTGTGTTTGTAGTGTGTATTGGTAATGTGTTGTGCTTTATAAATGTGTCTAATATTTTGTGATTCAATTGTGTTGACTTGTATTTAATTGTTGAATATTTGCCCTTAATATAATATGTATTGCAGTGTGTTTGTTAAAATGTAAATTTAAAGCGTTATGTTGTTGTTTATATTCGACAATGTTTAATTATATGTGCATAAAGAACAATGCACTTAAAAAACGCTTAGTCTTCAAATGATGCAATTTGATTCTGTCCTGGATTATATCCCGCAAGCACTGAGATCTGTACAAAATTGCAAGTTTGCAGATCAGCGAGTGCTGTATTTCAATAATTAAACATTATTTTGCAACGAATGATACGTAATGTTTTAGTTTACATTATGTATTGTAAGACCTCGCTAATGATATAATGTTTGCAAGGCACTAATGTATTACATATACATTATATTTACTAATAAATATGATTTAATTACATTGTCTAGTAAAATACTAGAACCAGCACACATATGTCTTCCTGTCGAAAAAAAACGCTCCATAGTAGTATGTGTACTTTGTCAGACGTTTGTTTTTGTTTTATATAGAAAATATAGGGAATGTCACCGGTTTACTTTAAAAGACTATAATTTTAGCCTCAAAAGATACAAAGAAGCATTCATTTGACTGATGATATTTAAATAGACGTGTTATCATTTCTACAATGTGTTTGGAATGTAGTGTAGACAATTATTAAGTGAAGCGTAGAACTTAGGATTAATATGTTTCGTGTATTTATATTATGTGTATGTGTCTACGTTTCTTTATATTGCTGTATATAATTATACCTCATCAATTGTTTACTACAAATAGAGAAAGTTTGAAAACTGTTTAAAGTTTCATCCAGCTATGTTGCAATACAAGCTGTAAGTTTCCCAAAGGAAAGTAGATAATGATTATGTCTTTAAAAACAGTTTAGACAATTAGTCTGGCATCGTAATTCAAGCACGAGTCTAGAAGCACTAGATAATAGTTCCAAAACATGTTAACACGACTCCAAAACGACATATGTCGATACATATTGTTTAACTTTATTTGCTAAACTCTTTTTGAGTTTAGTTTATAAATGTGTGTGTGTGTCAATTTCTTCTATGAGTTGGTGAATAAAAACTCTTTAAAATGGTTCGTTGAATTGTATTTATGAATGGTCTATCTTTCATGACTGACACGTTCGGGGAACAGTATTTATTGATGGAATATTATTTGTTCGCGTTAGAAAAAATGTTATATCCAGCGTCTTCATCACCGGACGGCACGAGGTGGCCGCTGCCTTAGCTAAATTTGCAGACAAAACACATTTCATAGGCCATACTATCGTCGCTGCGTAATGAAATGAATAAAGGGTACTCGAGGTTCATTTTTGTAAAAAGTATGATATCAACTAATTCGGTTGCATTATGTTTAATCTGCTCATTACAACGCATTAGATTCTAAGATTGCTATGCACTTAATAAGTGCATGCGGCATTTCATTAGTGCCGCTATGCAAACACACAAATGCATGCGTATAATGCCAATCCAATTTTGAATCAAATTGGACGCAACGTCTGCAATCATTGTAAGACATTCGCAACGAAATGCGCTCATCTATATGATAGCGCTTTGATAGCGGTGTTTACACTACTTTGTGTGAACGACAACCACAACATTTATTCATTTCCGGACTTCCTAAATTACACTGTTACATTGGAATGAGTTACGTTATGTTTCCATAGAAATCATTTTGTTTTAGAAAAGTGCCCGTGAGAATAAGATAGTGGTGTAAATTCGAAAAATAGGATCATCGAAGACATTATCCTTATCTGTGATGTGCAAATGAGCACGGCGTCAGTGACACAGACTGGAAGCTTCTTAAACTTGATATTGTTCTATGTTATCCTTAAATACACACAGGCCGAGTAAATTTAAGTTGAGTTATACACATTATACTTGCGGAAAATTCATGAAGTAGTACGTCTTACATACGGACATTTATAAACACTTGCATATATCTAACATATATCTATGTGTGTAAACATCAACATAAAATGGATCTGAGTATTTGTTTATGTCCATACAATTAAAGTAGGGTTGCAATGATTTAAGGCGAACACTATAAAACAATGATTTCCAAGAACTCGCGAGTTTATTTATGAAAGAATGTAAAGATATGCACACCACTATACATCTGATCTATGAATTCATGAAATTAATTATCTGAAATACACTTAAGAACTTATAAAAAAAGAAAGTCAGTTGCTACTAAATTTATTACGTCGTTATGAACATACATTTGAGTTAAGATTCAAGAAGGTGAACTGAACTACATAACTCCGAATTCATAAACATCAATGTTTTCGACTACATCTACAAATGCCAACGTCCTTTCGATCGATGCATAGATTAATATAAAAACACTATAAACCAAAATGACATGAACTCCATAAATATGAACTTCATAGAATAACTCCGAAAAAATTAAATCGATATTATAAACTGCACTTCATATATTCCACGGCATGCAACCGACTGCATTATCTACTCTTCAGAACAACGGAGTGATGCAAAAATAATGGTGTAAACTACAAGTACAAAACAGAAAATTTGATGCCATGCAACAGAAGATGGCAATTGTCTCCAAAACTCACGACAACTTGCAGCTTGATATTACAAATTGTAGATATAAACATGTCGGTTAAAACATCGCTTTATATAGCTTGAATGTAAATGCCAACAATTGATGTGTATAAATTAAAATTGGATTATCAAGTCACTGGTAACGAAAGTAACAAAACTGTATGATACACGCATACAAAATAATGGTATAACATATTATTTCTACGACATCAAACGTTTAAATACTTCTCAATATAATAGGCTTGAACTATTCAAATATGTAGTCAATATTAGCGAACTTTAACCGGAATGGGACCTTAAATGTATAGCTTACTATTGCTTTATTCAAAAGTGGCAAAAACGATAACAGTCCTTAATCGTCAACCCTATGTTTTCAACAAACAAAAAATGCATTAACTATATTATGCTATTATGTTAACAATAAAAAACAACAGTTGTTTTATTTGTTTTTAGAATGTGGGTTACGTGGTATTTATCGCATCACCGTATAGAACAGCGCTGCTTATACACACCGTTGCTTTTGAAGTTCCCTCGTCACATGTAGTCTCCATCAATACAATTTGCTCAATTACTTTTTTGAGTGGACATAACCAATTATTAATCAAAGATAAGACTTCTATCGCATACTATGTCTCAAAGTAGTAAATCTTCAAGAAAAAGGGTACTTAAGTTTGCGAAATTTTGGTTTCGCAAAGATTTTCTGGTGGCCGTTAATATACAGTATAGTTATGAATGTTCGGCTATGTTTACTCATTTACCCATTCGTCACCGCGTCGCTCGTCACACATTTCCAAGCATGCAGAAAATACCGGTTTCGAAAGTTTAAAAATGTCAGTGTAGTCTTCTTCACGCGGACTAAATTATTACGACTTTTACAAAGTTGCTTTAGCATATCCATGAACATGATATGCCAGAGCGAACATCAAACAGAATATATCACTGTTTTCATCTGGTTGCTAGTGTTTAGAATTGGCTGCCTTGCTGATCAAAGGTGAAGCTGAAGTAAATATTTTATTAATGCTATGACGAGTGTGTTCCATTTCAGAGCCTGTTCAATCAACCGATTCTCTTTTACTAACGGTTTTGTGGAATATTTATTTCATAGTATATTTATTGGTGTGGGTTTTCTGCTATGATATGATATGTTTTATTAACAGTCGCATTAAACATTATAAAATAAGAGGTGTACCTTATGATTTAAATTTCTGCATGAGTACTAGTTTATGAAAGCACAGTCATAATTCGCTGATATTTATCATTTGATTATAATGAAAACTAATAATGGTTCTAAGCGTTGACTGTATTACGTTCATATTTATTACATATACCAGCGTCAAGGCAGCTACGTTCTTTATAAAGGTCGAAAGGTCAATAAAATACAAAAATCAAACGATATCGACTCTTGTTATCAGGCAAACTAAACATGCGCCTTTGAAATAGCTGTTCTAGCAGTAGCCATAAGTCCATAACACCTTTTGCGCATTTGGATTGAAAAATATTTATATGTTCATGTCGAGTTTAATTCCATTTAAGTACCTGTATATGCCGTATCTAAACATAACGAAAGACTAGGAAAATTTACTAGGATTGATGAAATATATATGATGCATGAATAACTGTTCTTAATGTGCGTGTGATTCTGAAGTAGCCATATTTTATAGTAAGCAGATTTAAGATTAAAAGAACATTCAAATAAAGAACCGTGTTCTACTGTTCATGCTTGAATAAACATAAGTAAGAGTTATATTCGAATTTAAGTAAAACCAAATAAAATACTCCAAACAAAAACTGATGTTATGAGAGCTTAAATCATTCGAGTTTTACCGACATAATTAATATAATTATATAGAGGATATTTGTTGGTTTCGGTGGATTATCGATTTTAATCCACAACTGATGATAGAAAATAATATTTTCACGAGTGGCGCAGCCACGAGTGAAAATTAAATATTTTCTATGATCACGAGTGAACTAAAATCGATATTCCACCAAATCCCAGAAATTTTCTTTCTATTTTATGCTTTTTTCACCGTTTATATACATTGGTAAAGAGTTTAACTACAGAATTTTGCTGAGATAATGACGTCTTTTCGTCTAAAAATTTCACAATTTCTCATTTCACAGTAAACAGTGAAAATTATCGATAGTTCTCATTGATAATTTTCACTGTTTGAAACAGTGAAATTATCAGTTTTAATTCACTAATATTTCTCTATAAACCACCGGAAAGCATGAAATAAAAGTGGTTAATTGAAAATTAGATTCTAGTAAATATATTAAAGATTTGGGATCTGAGTGCAAAGTAATTGATGTTTTGGCGCTCAAATAACCGATTGGTTTGTATTGACAACACGATTTTTGATGCTTGTAAGAAAGGATGTGTGTTTGCACGGTGCTACGAGTATAACAGTGGTTGTAGCCACGTTAGTTTTCTAAATGTAATGCAAACATAACTTTAAATATATATTCCGACGTTTTTCGCTTGACATAGATGGCTGATAATGCATTACACTTCTGGTAAATCATGCTAATATTCGCACAATTTTATGAACAAATTAACTTTATTTAAAGCAATAATACTATATTGCAGTGCGTTTTATTAGCAGTACCAGTGCAATAAATAGATTGACATAAATATACACTAAATACCCTAAGCAAACTGTATAAAGTCTACATAAAAGCATACCGCTTTGTCAAAATTGCTTATTACCTTAGAAAAATTATGGTAAATGAATGACGAGAGTGTTCCATTTCAAAGATGGTAAATGAATAATGCATACTTTGTCGATTGTTGTCCTCAAACAGACACAGCACCTCACATTTACCTTTTCAGCATTTATTACCAATCTCCCTGATATATAATGTCATTGAGGAAATATGTATACCGTTATTTTGATGTTTTACAATGACATCATGTAAAAAGATACTTAATATGCAAAACAATTTATGGGTATGACAAACCTATTCGACTTTATTTTTCCATGTTGACATTTCTATAGTGTTATAAAAAATCACAAACATTAAATTGCATGTTGCTTATTATATATAACAAATGTCTGAAGGTCATTTTAGCAAACCAAACAATAAATTAACTATACATCTTATTATTTTTTTTTATAAGTTACCGTTTTAAAAATAATGCATACCTTTACTCCAACAGATCGAAGTTATATATGTCGGCAAATTATTTTAGAAACTCTGATTAATAAAGTTAAAGCAGTGGTTTTCTCGAACTTTGAAATACCTATGGAGTATGATTCATAAATCGGTTTAACACAATAAATGCTTAAACAAATGACTAAATGACTAAAATTCGGCCCTTTTGTATAAAAGTACGTTATTCGAACTTCTTCTCTAATGTTTCACTTATGATGAAACATCTCGCGAATCATACTATCTATGCAGTCCATTATATTATACATTCGATATTGTTTGACTTATGATTTCTCACCGGTGGTAATATTTCTCAAAGATTTGCATAAGACTAAGTGGAGTTTTAGAAAACATTTGTTATTTAGGTTGACATAATATTTGGTTGAGAAACATTCAAAATGGTCGACTTCCGAGCATTTATAAAGCCTCAGAGGGCTTCTATAAGTTTAGATTTTTATCATATCTATCATATCTATAGGTGTCCTATCAAACAGCATTTACTAGGTATCCCCCATTTTCCGACGTCAAGACGTGGGATCCCATAGGCAAGTACAATACATAAAATGTGATCAGTAAATGGAAGCCTCCACTAACAGTCCGCTTGTTCGAAGTGGTTCCGATTAAGCCTAATTTCAGCATTTTCAACAAAACATCACACACTTTTTATAATATGTAAAATAATTCACGACAAGTATAGTTGCATCATAAACACATTATTCATTATCTCATTTACAAATCTAATGACATAGTACTTAGAGTATTATTGGGTGCTTTTACATAACACACATTCCTTCAAAATGTACAGATAAAATGTTAAAGTAAACAAGTTTTTATTTTACAGCATAAAACTGATCATCTTTCTGTATGTATTTATAAATTATCTGAAGTTACCATACCTGCATTAACTAGATTCTATTGTATTGTATTAATTTTGAAGTAAAAGTAGACGTGTGATGCTAAAGGGGCCTATTCACGCTTTGGTAATTATACAAAATTGAAAAAAGTTGTTTAAGATTCGCACATTTTCGTTTTAGTTATGATATTTGTGAGAAAACAGTAATACTGAACATTTACCATGCTCTAAAATAGCCTTTATATGCATCTTTTGACGATGTAAAAACCTGTAAACTATAAGGCGTTGCAACGCGAAACGATTTAATAATTTGGAGAGTTCTGTTGTTGTTGTTATATTTTGTGAAACTACTAGGATCGCTTATATGTAGTATAAAATTCTTCTTCGTGTAAGGAAGGATGGCCGAGTGGTCTAATGCGCAGACTTTATACTCTAGGACTCCAAGGATAAGTGGTTCGAGTCCTGCTGTGAGTTACCTTTTTCTATTTTATAAGTTTATTCTTGATTTGTTACTAGAGCTTTTTAGATCCAATGTTTACATTTATCAATATAAAGCATTTAATGACAAACTTCCAAACATGCCAAAATCTGTGAAAAGGCCCCTTAAAATATGCAGAGTTATGTTGTGAATTTCCTGAGTATGTGTCAGTTAAGCAATTGTCAGAACAGTGATATTTGAATACTGTTTATTTGACAGTCATGTTTTGTATAACTGTGCATGTGCGTTATTTGATCTCCCATATTTGGATGAGCCAGTTGTGTGAATAGACATATGCATTGTTCCTCAATTAAACGGCCATAAAAATACTGATTAATTGTTTTCATCATGTATTAATACATATCTACCCAAATATAGTTTTTAATAAATGTGTGTATACATTTCTTAAACCTGTTAAGTACGGCTAAATTGAAACTGGCCGTTATCAAGAAAAAAATTCAGAACAACGAACTAATTTTTACTTCAAAACAATGTTGGAAGACGAACCCCATGTTTTACTCCTAGTCTATTGTACATGTCATGATGTTTTAAAATATTCACCTTAACACTTTCCCCTGATCGGATATCATACCGTTCCGGAATGGTAACTTTACCAATTATACCTTTATCAGTTATCTTTAGGGAATCATTTTATTTCATGGTATATAGACCTCTCTAAACACCGAAGCAGACACATCAAATTCAACAGTAGTTCAACATATCGGGCAGGATTAAATATGTAAACTGGAGCTATACACTACAATGAGAGCAAAAGTGCAAAAAATTGACCATTTCAGCCAAAGACATACTAAGCTTTATAAGTAAGCAATTATTGTAATGTATTCTTGTTATCATCCGACCCAGTGTGTGTTATATCTGACGCGCAGTTTGGGTTAAGAAAAGGCCGGTCAACATTAGATACAGTTTTCATAAACCATTCAATTATTCAAAAATATGCTAATATGAATAAACGATTGTAATGTTGTTTCATAGATATGAAACGTTACTTTGATTCTATATATTTAAATGCACTATGGTTAAAGTTATACAAGTCCAATTTGGACGGCAAAATGTTGCGCATAATACGCAGTATATACCAGTCGGTCAAAGCATTTGTAAGACATGATAACACATACTCGGAGTATTTTAATATAGCAATCGGACTAAGACAGGGGGGGATAACATCGCCGATCCTTTTTTCTCTTTTCGTGGACGATCTCGAAATGCTTCTACAAAATAGACATAATGCTGGAATAAATATACAAGACATATGTTTAATTCTACTTCTGTTTGCAGACAATATGGTTGTCATAGGTGAAACGCCGGAAGATCTACAACAGTCTATCCACCGTTTATATGAATAGTGTAATACCTGGGGTTCGCAAGTTAACAATTCAAAAACCAAAATGTTTGTTTTCCGCAAACGAGGAACTATCAAACATAATGTGCGGTGGGTATATGGTAACGAAAACATAGACATTGTAAACGACTTTATATATCTGGGTGTAAAACTTAATTATACGGGGAACTTTAATCTCAATACTAATACCTTGCGTGGTAAGGGCTTAAAAGCACTCAACGTATTGTTATCCAACCTGAAAACTTATAGTTGTAAACCAAAGGTAGCTTTGCAGTTAGTTGATGCTTTTGTGTCTTCAATTATCACATACTCGTGCGAAATATGGGGTTTCTTAAAGTGTAGCGAGTTGGAAAAATTGCACCTTAAATTCTGAAAAGCTGTTCTTGGTGTCAGAAAATCAACTTCAAGTGTAGCCGTTTACGGTGAACTTGGTAAATACCCGTTGTATATTAACAGATATGTACGTATTTTAAAATATTGGTTTAAAATAACTAGAAGCAAAAACATTATATTACGATACATATTGGAAGACGGTTTAATTGCCGTAAATGATAATAAATTGAACTGGTTTGGGAAGGTTTGGGACTTACTATCTAAATACGGATTTAATTATGTTTGGTTTATTAGGTTATTTTTTTGTCTTTGTTTAAACACAGAATTATCGACGAATACTTACAAAAGTGGAATCGAGATATTAATGATAATAGGGTACTAATTGTATACAAAGCAATAAAAACAACATTTGCGTTTTAACCATATTTATAGACGATTGTTTCAAGAAATTTAAGAACAGCGATTACGAAAATACGCATCTGTGCACATAACATGAGAATACAGACTGGCAGATATGATCGATTAGAACGAAACTTGCGACTCTGTCAATTATGTGACAGTAATGAAATAGAAGATGAATACCACTTTTTGTTGAAGTGTTCTAAATTTTCCCAAATTAGAGACAACTACATTAAAACATATTATTGAGTCAGACCTAGCATGTACAAACTCACTAAATTATTAACTACAGAAAATAAAAATGAAATGCTAAAGTTAGGAATTCATTTCAGAAGCACTCAAGGTTCGCAGTCGTTAAACCAATAATATTGTATGATTTATTTAATGTATTTGTTTTATAGTTAAAAATGTATATTGAATACTATATGACATCATGTGATATGCTATATTTGAACATGTATTGTTTTTAGTATATGATGATATAGATATTGCATTCATATTAAATATATGTATTATCCGGTACTGTTTCGATACCTGATTTTGTGATTGAGATTCGAATGTATAATGTGTGCTCCTTCGAAAGTATAATTATTGTTATATTTCGAAATTAAAATTATTTTTATATTTTACTGATTATAGACTATGCTGATGTATATTATTAATGTTCAACTATAATTTGTAATTGTGCCGTTGCTACTTAAATTCTATATGGTCTGGATGCGCACTGTAATATTCTATGCTCCTTCAAATAACATTTGATGTTTTACCTTAATGATTATAAAAGTAGCACAACGCTTTCATATGTGGCAATGTACACTGTTAACGTGTGATTTAAAACGAGTTTTGTTCAAGTATCTGTAAAGTTCATCCATAACTATTTATAACATTTCTGCTAAATCCACTTACTATATTCCTGTATTTTGTAATATCGTTTTTGTTTAACACTAGAAACTGTAAAGTTTATGTGTAATAAAATTCTGTTCTGTTCTGTTCTGTTCTGTGTCCTTCAATTTTACAACCTATAACTTGTGCCAGTATACTACATACGATACCTTCACTAGCACTAGTGTTAATATTGTATTTTACTAAATATCTTTGTTTATCATATAATCTTTTGCAATATTAATCAATATGTTGCCGTCCTAGGTTAGCTTTTTGCTTGAATAAGCTGAGTACATGCATATTTGATAATCGTTTGGATGATCGTCAGTCGTGATTGTGAGAACCGCTGAAGATTTTGCATCGAAGAGATCATAAGGAAATTGCTCCTTAAACTTTCGAGAAGCAAGTAGACGTGATGAAACGTCTTCGTTACTTTTTGAGTGTTGTATGTGTTTTCTCTGTCCGGGACCTGGCGATAGAAGCAGCGGAATACAGAAATATTCGGTTCGGTCCAAGGCAAGATGAATCAATCGAGAGGGTGATGCTACCAAACTTGTCATTCAAGGAATGCCTCAAGCAATGTGTTCTGAGATGGTCGTGTGAAGTAATGGGTTACTTCAGAGCGGCATTGTTATGTGAATTGCATTTCTTCAAGCTTTTTTGGGAGTCCCTTGATTCTAACGAAAACGGACCACATGTGATGGTGTATGTCCAACGCAGTGACATACTACTTAAGGTAATGCTTTATATAATTGTATTGTAAATCGTTTCAACGATGACAGTAGAAACGAGAGAAATATAGCATTATTAGAGAAAAACTAGTATAAGGTCTAAAAGCGGTTCAACGTTATTCCCAATAGATATTTTTATTTAATCGAACTGCCTTCTACTGTATACTGGTTTCATTACGGTCAATTATGGGATAAATTTTGAATTGATTGTGGAGTTTTGCAGCAATGTTTAATTGTTTCGTAAACATGTTAATAGCCTATACAACGACAATATCTTGAGCAGACTACATCAGTTTGATTGAGTGCTGGACTAGACATTGGAGGAGTGACGATTTTATTCCGTGCCTGTCCTTTTCACTTGTGTGGGGTTGGTTATGAAATCCTGTTTTACGCGTATTCTCTTCCTAACTCTGATTCAATTAATGAAAAAATTATTGGCTATTTAAGTATGTTAAGCCTTTACAAATTAATGCCACATTTTAATAAGATAAGAAAAATGATATGAAATATCCTGACGCATCGTTCTTAAATGCATGTTCATATGAGTCGTGTTCTGAGAAAACTGGGCATAATGCATGTGAGTAAAGTGCCGTCCCAGATTAGCCTGTGCAGTCCACACAAGCTAATCAGGGACGACACTTTCCGCCAAAATTTGATTTTTACTAAGAAGAGACTTCATTTTAACGAAAAATGTCATAAAAGCGGAAAGTGTCGTCCCTTATAAGGCCTGTGCGGACTGCACAGGCTAATCTGGGACGGCACTTTACGCACATGCATTATGCCCAGTTTTCCCAGAACACGGCTCATATAGTTAGAAAGTAACGAGTAATATTATTATTCAACGTAATATACTGATCTGAAATCAAACATGTCGAGTGAAAACATCATGGAAGTGAAATAATTGTGGGTTTCTTTATGATATTTACAAATGTATTGTTCATAGTGTCGTCTTATTTAAATGTCACAACTTCCGACTATTCTTATCAAAGTTTTCAAACGCAGATGAAAACAAATAATTGTTTACAGTTTCAAAGTGTTAAATACCTTTAAGAAAGCCGAGTATATTATTCCTTACAGGATGTAGAGACATGCGGCGCTAACGATGAAAAAGGTGGCCATTGTGTCACTAACGGTTTGTACCAATAAATAACTATATAATAATAGTAATTATAAAAATAATAAGTATTTTTATCATTATTATAATAGTAATAACTTTTATTATTATTACAATAATTATTATTTGTATAATAATAATAATTATTATTATTATGTTTTCTAGTTTTCCGTCGTCTTCTTTTTCTTCTTCTTCTTCTTCTTCATCTTCTTATTCTTCTTCTTTTTCGTCTTGTTCTTCTTCTTCTTCTTCCTTTTATTATTATTATTATTATTATTATTATTATTATTATTATTATTATTATTATTATTATTAGAAGAAGAAGAAGAACAATAATAATTACAGTAATAATACGAATAATAAAGACATACAAAAAGAATTAAACCTCAAATAATAAAATAATAAAGTTGTATATGTTTTATAAAAAAAAAACATTATTTTAAGAGCAATGCTCAGAAAAGGTACAATACCATGCGTTCCAGATGAACGTACATAAATGACACACTCTAAAAACACTCTCATTGTCCATCTATATTCTGTTCTCTCTTTTTGTTTACAATTCACTAATAAGTAAAACTTTGTTTCTGTTATATTTTATTCATGGCATAAATTTTAAGATTGCAATTGAACTGTCCATATTTTCGTATCTCAAGTAGACTCCAACGTACACATACCATCATGTTGCCACAATTGAACTGTCCATATTTTCGTATCTCAAGTTTACTTCAACGTACACATACCATCATGTTGCCACAGATGTACGAGCAATTTATTGGAAAATAAAGGCATACAAATTCGTAATAATTATCCAGTTGGCGCAAATAAATTGAAATCATATTTGTTTATTGAGATATGAATCTATGTACAGCGTCAATCAAAAATGCTATTTGCTTTGCTAACCATTTTATCATGTCTATATCATAACAAATGTTTTAGACAACATCTTATTTAATATATTTATATTGATATCAGAATGTCAACCGTTCGAAAAAGTTCCGAATGGCACAATGTTAGGGAATCTTCATTTTGACGGAACAAAACGGTTACTGAAATGCGACAATGGTTACGTTCCAAAGGACAGAACCAAAGTGCAAAGCGTGTGTAAGGACAGACGATGGACCAACATCACACAGTGTGTACAAGGTTAGTATCATCATCATCATCATCATCATCATCATCATCATCATCATCATCATCATCATCATCATCATCATCATCATCATCATCATCATCATCATCATCATCATCATCATCATCATCATCATCATCATCATCATCACCATAATCATCATCATCATCATCATTATCATCATCATCATCATCATCATCATCACCATCATCATCACCATCGTCGTCGCCGTCGTCGTCATCATCACCAGCATCAAAAGCAGCAGCAACAGCAGCATCATCATCACCATCATAATCACCATCATCATCATCATTAACAGCAGCAGCATCGTCGTCGTCGTCGTCATCATCATCATTATCACAATCACCATCATCATCATCATGATTATTATCATCATCATCATTGTCATCTTCACGTCATCGCCATCGTCATCGTCGTCGTCGTCGTCATTATCATCATTATCATCATCATCATCATATTGTATCGCTCATTCAGTTATCATGATTTCAGAGGAATGCGTTCTCAATCAGGGTACGTTTGGAGGATCCATTTACACCTTCGCAATGAGGAGCCACCGAAGTTATAACGATAGTGTGGTACATGTTTATGTATAAATATATATTTTTAATGTGTCTGATATATATAACACTATTGCGAGCACTTGTTCATTTTATCAAATGATTATGATACAAAATCCATAAACATATGAGTGACACTGTTTGGACATACAAGGGTTATCAATGCGTTACGCGTTCAACAAAACCGTAAGCTATTCGTATTATAAAACTTAACGGTATGCAATGTTTATCTGTATTCAGTTGAGGGATTGTGTATTACAGTATTGAATCATATTTTACTTCTAAACATTGTCCAATTTTAAATATGGAACATTGCAAAACAAAGTGCTCTCCGTTTTAGGCATTTTGTAAACACTGTGGCTACCGTGTTGTGACGATTGAGTCCGATGGTGAAAACGAATATTTGACGAACAAAATGAGAGAATTCTTTCCATCCCCGACAAGTAACTCGAAGCTGAAAGGTGAATGCATTTTTACTTGTAATAGACGGGCTGATGCAAATGCAAAATCTTCAGTTAGTATCGATACATATATGTCTTCATGTTATGCTATTCTGACCTCTCATTCTAAAAAGCGAAAATAATGGCACAATTATAGCTGCATGTATCCGCAAATGTTAAAAATAAGTGGTTGTGCGAAACTGGGTAATAGTAGTTTTGATTATACGAGTTGTTTAGCGTAGTATCACTTAAAAACACCGTTTATGATCAAACTTAAAACCGTAATTTTAAAAGAAAAGAGCAGCCTAGAGCTATCTACCAGTGCTTAATGCGCTATATCGATGTGAAGCTGTAGTTTGTCGTATGCAGATGTGTTTTTGCTGTTATACATCGGAATGATGTTTTCTAGAACATAACACGTGTACGTTTCGATGCGGCATACTTGTATACGTGCATGGGCTAACGAGAAACTTATGAATAACACTGTATTTTTAAATAACAACAACTCTAAATATGTGTGTCAACAAACATTAGAGAGCCTATTTGTAATGCAGCGACCACTATCTTTTTTGTGTGTTTCGACAGTTTTATTTTTATTTATTATAAAACGTTATTAAATATCGATTCTTCTAAATAAGCTTTAACGTTTGAGATATGTTTGATAAATTTGATTATGTTCGCTATTTTTAAACAGCTTTTACACATGTATTATACAGTTTTTTACTCTCCCATTTGTTTTGTATAACTAGTCTCATTTTGATAATATTCTATTATAAGTGTGTCCTTAAGTATGAACTCAGTAACACGAGTATGAAAAATTTAACTTTAAAATATCAAAATTGTCTGCAGAATGTACGATTTGATAGTCACAAATGTACAGTAATGTTAAACAACAATTACTTGCTGTTACGTATGACGTCATACTTGTTGTCTTCGACCATATTAACAAAGGCAGTAGCGTATTTGTTTTACAAAATATCCTTTATGAAAATGAACTTCGTACAAGTCAACTCTATTTGTCACTATATGATTGACAGGGCATTAAAAGATTGATTCCTTTTATAGCTTTTACTCAATTTCGCATTTGTTTACCAAACTACGTAAAGTAATATAAACGTTCGCATCATTAACGAGTCATCGTTTAATAGGCATATGCGCATATTACTTGCTACTTATTGAGTATAACAAACGTACTTACTCGTGCTATGGACCCTCTTTAATGATTTTATGTTTGTACATTTGTGAATAAATTAAATATTAAAAATTAAATGCTTTTTTAAAAATCTTCATGGACGACACGTGAAAGATAATTTATCCCCAATTATACAATTCTTTGAGTGGCAAGGTGAATAACTGTCTGTTTTCTTATTTCAAAATCAAGAATATGACGGCTTCTTTTTGGACTTCTACAACACGGGAAAGCAAGTATTTCGAATGGACAACCAATCATTGGAAGTGCAATTCACAAAATGGGGCAACGGCGAGCCAAGTAATGAAAATGAAAAGTTTATAGCTGTTGTAGGTGGTGTTTTTCAATGGCAGTGGATTGACGTGTTCCCGAACATTAAAGTCCAAACAGTTTGCGAGAATGAAACATAGACAGATAACATTTCTATTTAAATATGAGTGTTGGTCATCTAATATTTTATCATTCATTATACCTTAACACAGCAAAACACCCTTGTTAAGAATTTTGAATGGACAACGGCTCATAAGCGCAATTCAAGAAATTCGTCCTAACACAGCCAGATAGAGAAGCACATAAGTTCATGATCGGAGTGGGGATCTATCGCAGTGGTATGATGTTTCCCCAACCAGTAAATTCCAAACAGTTTTCGAGAATGAACAATAGACACAGTGTGTTCCTATTCAACTATGATATGATGGACACCGACAAATACATTTAATACGAACAGCTCTGAAACAAAGCAATTATGTGTTTAACAAAGAAGAGTTGAAGAACGTTTTATCAAAATCAAAAATACCATTAAACTTATAATGATGGTGAATTATTTTGTAAGTATTGACATGTTTGTGTAAAAAAATACTCAAAATAAAACTATTTTGTTGAAATCAGACAATTTTAAAAATCCATGCATTGCGAATGTAAATCGCAAACTAGTATGATAGCAGTAACTTCAAGCAAATGTACACTGTTGCATATGTATGCTTGTATTATAACTGCTGCATCGTGTCTATTAATAGATTCGATTTCATATGCGTATTTATGCATACCGTTTTCTTCTCACGTAGTCTCATTCATATGCCTGTCATACATGTACATGTATGTGTTTAGTAATGTTTCGTTAACATTCTACAATGTAAATAATATATTTCTAGTGCAGTATCTTAAGATGCATATGAAACATGCATTGTTTATGATCGTAACGGTTATAAACTCTTACAGCATATACGTTGTCCTTTCAATACAAGAGTTGTTCGCTAAGAGTGGTTCATAAACGCTTATAACTAACGGAATATATTTGAGAATAAACGTTATTTGTAATCATCTTACTATATGTGTGTTGCGTATTAAGATCAGGAAACATGCCGATTAAAACGGGTTTAATGCAAATTATCTTATTTACATACTTACATTTTATGATATAATCACGTTTGTACTGCTCCTTTAAAAACCCCATGATGAGAAGATGCATTTACATGTCCCCCGTTTGTAGTCTTGTCTAAGTAGTTTGTTTTCTGTTTTAAATGTGTCTTTAACAATTATATTTTCCTTATAGATGTTTAAGATTGTTGTTTCTGTAATCTGAATTTATATTGTACCGCAATGTTTAAGTTTGTGTCACTTGTCGTTAATACTAGAGATTGTATGGCAATTACTTTTTTCGTTTAAACCTATTCATTTTAGCTCGATTGCATCGAAAGCCTAACGCTTATATAAACGCTCTCGAGTCCGTTTCCTGGGCCTAGAACCAGTACTTGGTGCCTTTTGGGGAAATCTAAAGAACGCTCCCACGGTGGGTATCGAACCCGTGACCTCCCGGTCGCTAGGCGGACACCATATCCTTTACACCACAGCGACCTTAATTACTGTTTTAATTGACGAATCATAGAGAACCTATTATAATCTTTATCTGCATGTATATGTTATGGCCTAAATTATATCCACCATACCATGCAATTATTATTAATCTGTAACGCCATTAAGAATGTATCGCTTTCTATTGCAACAATGTATGTTGTCAGCTAAATGTTTACCTAAGATATTAAAAGCAATTTATTATAACACTATTGAACTATATTCTGAAGGTAGAACTATGTTATGAATGTGTTCAATTTATTGAATATATACGTATATGTATAATAAAATGAATGCGAGTGATATAATATTAATTGTATTTAAATAGTACAAGGCATTAAATGATGTTGTTTTTAAATGAAGTTATAATGCCTCAACTCATTGCATCATAAATCGAATGAATACCACCTTTAGCTACTCAAGACTGCATACAAAAAGTAGGGAAATCAATTCAAATTGTCTCGCTTACAAAATGTAATCGATGTTTTGATCGAAAAAGTTTTTGTACATTGAGAAACTATACTTGTCATTAAAAACACGGAAATCCGATTGAAACATTTCTGTTGCATACACCGGCTCGTAAGTTCTGGTTATATGTGTATATAGTATGTGTTTTATTATTCCGATATAAAGCTTTTTTGTATTGTGTTGTGTCTGAATTGTGTATTTGTATTTTAGTTTGTTTGATAGATGTGTTTGCTTTTGAGTGTTAACTATATGATTGCATTGTGTTGTTTTTGTACTAATGCTGCATTGTTTTCGTTTTTGTACTATACACTAGTTTAATGATAGTTTGTTTGTAAAATTTTATTTATATATGGTATTGTAAAACCACGTTAATAATATACTGTACACACTGCACTCATTTGTTACACATACTGAAAAATATTAGTTAATTACAGTGTCTAATAAAATAGTATTAAGAGTAAACATGTATCATTCTATCGCTACATATATGTATGTGTTCTTCGTTGTACAGGTTTATTATACTATAAACTAAATAATTGTCAGAACGGAAATATCATTTAGTACGTTCACACAGTTTTAAATGTCAGTTTAATAAGGCCCGAAGAAGTAATTAGTGAATTATGATATTTTGAAAAATATGTTCACATAAACAAAACTCTACGCATGTGCAAACTCACTTGTTTAATACTTTGTTGATGATTTTGAGTGTTTTAAAAATATAATTGTAGAAACTATTGTTAGCAAATAGTAAAACCTAGCTTCTCCCGTATCAACCTTAAGATTTCATTTTATGTTGTATATATTTATGTTCTGTGTCTATGTTCCTTAAATATGATGTATATAATATGCCTCAGTTATCTTCCACTACACTTCGAAAATGGTGAACAACTTTAAACGTTTTGCAATACACGGTTTCCTTTTGCAATTAAGTATATTGAAAACCCATGAGGACACTTTTGAGTCTAAAAGGGAAACCGTTAGGTTCCCAAGGGCAAAGTAGATAACGATTATGTTTTGAAATACTATTTTTAGAAATTGTTTATTAAAATAGAAAGACTAAAAGCACTATATTCAATCAAAAAAACATGTTTGTACAGTAATCAAAAACATCATAATTAACGACATATTGCATACCTCTAATTTATATTTTATATTTTATTTTAAGTTAAAAAAAAAGTATATGTGTGCTAATGTCTTGCTTTAACTGGTTTATTAATAAACATACGTAAAAATTGTTCGTTTGTTTGTGTTTATGACTGTTCTTTTATTCATGACTGAGCCGTGTGCAGAACACTATTTATTGATGAAATACTATTAGTAAACGTAAGAAAATATATAACAACTAGCGTCGTAATCATCGTAGAGCACGTTTAGACAGCCGGCTAAAATGTGAAGACTTAAATAATACCATATGCCAAAAATATGGCTGCATAATCAATGGATGAAGGGTCACCCAAGGTGTATTTTGCATATAGTATTATATCAACTATGTCAACTATGTCGTTTGAATCATGTTCTAAGTGCGTATGACAACTTAGATAAATCTGAGGATGCAGCACAATTTGCAAGCGAATGACTCATTTTATTTTTACCGGTATGCAAATATACACCGTAAGCTGTAAAATGCAAATTAAATGTTAAAACAAATCGATGCACGTTGCGTCCCTTATTGTTTTAATGACACATTGTACGTGTTGCAAGGTGAAGCATTTTTACACCCATGATTAAAAGAACATGATAGTTAACACATCTCGAATTCGCGAACTTACCATGGTTGAAAACAGATCACTGCTAAAGCTATTCATTTCATGGGTTGTACACTACGTGGAGGATAAAACCAATGAAACGCAATACGCGCAGGGATTGTCAAGATACCACAAAGATTCCACGGGTACACGGCGTATGAAGCAGACTAGTTTATATGTAGATTAAATACAAGTTAAGATTAAAATTCTTTGCCAATATCAAGTTAGATTAAGTGTGTTCACTCATGTAAAAACAATGGCGATTAAATTTATTTTTCACAACAAAAACTTAGCTTCCCATACGCAGACAATATCGTACATGTATTTAAATGAGCAAATTGGTAATATTTAATCGCATAATGCCGTCTTAAAGTAACATAAACACTCAAAATCAGCATATATTTCCCGAAATACTTCGTACAATAAATTTAACCCATAAACAATCAGTGTTCCTTATTGTAATAGCAAAAATGTGGTATGGTAACATTGATTATTCGAGACACAAAATGCGCGTTTTCAAATGTGTGTGGTACAATATATTCCATTATTTTGATTTCCAATAAACACAGTTGAGGTCAATGTTAATCCGAGGTCTTCTTAAATAAAACCTCAGCTTTCAGGCCGAATACCTGTTTCATAATCACGCAAAAAAGGGCAAGATCGTAATAAAGTTTACTCCGGCAAAACAGCTCTAAAAAGTGTTAACGGCAAACTCTATTGAGAAAACCGAATACATTAACTTAAAGCTCAATGTATAAAATAATCTACTCGAGCTTATGGAATACCGTTAATGCCATCGTGGTTACACATTAAAAATCAGAGGGCGACAGTGCGATTGTGCGATAGTACGATGGCGACAATGCGATAATACGATGGCGACAATGCGATAATACGATGGCGACAATGCGATAGTACGATGGCGACAATGCGACAACGCGATCGTACAATGGCGACAATGCAATAGTACGATGGCGACAGTGCTTCAATACGATGGACAAACATCCGCCACCTGTTGGGAACTTGGGGGCACTTTGGAACACTTATGTTTATGACACCCGTGTTGGGTTACTTTAAACGGTAAACCAATGATAATCAAACGTTGTTAACTTGTTTTAACGAGTAGTAATTCATCTAAAACGTGTGTGTGTATATTCATGTTGGACACATTGATTTCATAACTTCAAATGCTTTATAAGCGAAAACAAAAATACATGTTTTTTTAATAATATTTATTATAAATAATACAATTGAGTTTCAGTGTGTTTTGAAGATTTAAATGATTGTGGAAATTACAGTAATTTTCAACATTATCTGTATAGATCAGCGTAATACCAACCACCTTTTGCCAACCATTGGGCGGAGTCTGTCTGAAAATAGCAGGTGCATGTGATTTTTTTCATATTCTTTTTTTTACCCGTTAAAGGTACCTTCACTTAAAAAAATGAATATTTTTCGCAATTTCAAACCGAACAACACAATACTCGCTCTTAATTTTCATTTCTTACAGGACAATTTAGTGTACATAAAGTAAGACAACAACATTTATAAGCATATAAGCATATGAACATTGATTGTGCTAAAACAGATAAACACATGTCACGCACAAACTAAAATACACGAATATAAAGCAGTGGCAATATCGAGTTGAAACAGTTATAATAGGGATTCTTCGCAGGAAACGGACTCGGGAGAGTCCCAATAAGCCCCAGGATTTCTATGCAATCAAGCTAAAAAAATATCGGTTGTAATTAATCTAAATATTCATTGAATAAAAAATATCCTGATTTAACAACTTGCACACAATTATGAATCAAAATAAATCTATTTAACTGAGAATTGTCTACTGTAATGTTTTACAACCTGTTATAATTTGCGCTTCACTGGTCGTTAAGCACCTGCGACGTATATTCACACGTGTACTGATACCCTAACTCTTCGTGAAAAACGCTTTCCTCGATATTACATATACCGACTCGTCAGTAATCATGTGTATTTGACGAGATTTGACAAGCGGCTAAGCCCCAACAAACGGCGACCCAATCAACAAATTGAAGTTCTAATTCTGGCATAACAGAACAGAACAGATTATTTTATTTTAGCTTAAGCATACAGATCATCGCCATAAACATACATATGCAATAACAGCATGCGTGACAATTATATATATTAAACATACATCCTTTTGAGGAAAGATCAATTTAAAAAGTAATGACATACAACATGTTTTAGTGAGAATGTCACATGGATGGGGTTAATACAAAGTGATCATATAATGTTAACACGAAATTTAATAATTGTTACAAATATAACATTATTCTAAGCTTATTGTCTTTGTGGAAGATATATCATTTATACTACACATATAGCACATCTTCTCGTAACTTAAAGTATTTAAAAAAAAAATGGCAAGTTTTCTTAACACTATTGTTTTGAACAATTAAGTAGTTCGATAAACTTGAACATACTAGGTCGTGATCTGTAATACGTTGGAATTAATGTATTCCTAATATCGGTACAAAAAGTACATTTAATAACAAAGTGGTATTCATCCTCGATATCATTGAGGTTGCATAAAACACATTTGCGTTGATCTCTGACAATGTTCTTGTGTCTACCCGTTTCAATTAATAATTTGTGAGACGACAAACGTAATTTAGCAATAATATTCCATGTTTTTTATTTTCAACAATATCAAGATACGCAGATCTTTCGAATATTGGTTTCAATTCTTTATATAAAATCATTGAACTAGATGATGTGACAATTGTATTTCAGTTAGTGATATACTGGTCTCGTAATCTGGTTTTACGTAGAGGTATTAATTGATTAGAGTTCACAGATTCGGGGAATAGCCATACATCGTTAAAACCGGTTTGGTTTAGAATGTCCCGTACTTTCGATGACCAATTGCTTGTGTTATTTTTGCGTTCAATTTCTAATCTCTGTGATAATAAAATATGTTTAAGAATACAATTACCCTCTTTTACAGTATATAATTTCAAAAAGTATTTCACGATCCTGACATATCTGTCTAAATACAAGGGGAATCGACCAACTTCGGCATAAAGCGATAATGAGTTTGTTGACATCTTAATATTCAATATTCTTTTACAAAATTTACGATGCACGCGCTCAATGTTTTCCGCTTTCATAAATCCCCATACCTCACAGTTATAGTTTAAAATTGATGATACATATGCGTTAAATAAATTTAACATGATATGTATAGGTACGTTGTTAACAATTTCTATTTCTTGACCTTTATATGTCCATTTTAATGTTTTACTAATTGTGCCACCTTTTCGGAATACCATGACCTTTGTTTTTTTAATGTTTACCGTTAAATTCCACTTATCGCAGTAGGTTTCTAAATTGTTTAATGATTCTTGAAGACATAACATAACAAAAGCTCCGCCCAGAAAATATAAATGACAACTTAAAAAAACACAAACGTCTCAATCTGATATTTCAGTACGGCGCGCCCACCAATGAAATTAATGACGATTAGTTAAAGCTGGATGCCTAAGGCATTAGTTTCATTTCATTTAAGACATAGCTACAAAAATATATATAACATGAATGAAACTTTGAAAATAATTGAAAAGGAGGTTATCATTACTTATCTAAACATTAAAACATTATTGATCAATCGATTCTTTCCTGTATTAATAAGGGGTCTCACGGCCTCTGTCAAAACGTAACCAATGTAAAGAAATTTATTTAATGTATTTATAAAAGTTGCAATCATTGCGAATCTGAGGTTCTTATTTTTTATTGTCTTAGTTTTGCCTGTATTCACGAACAAATTCAGTGATTAGTTTTATCATTTTCTCCTCATATTAAGCTAGTATGTTTTTTAAGAAGATTCTCCATATGTTAGTAATAACGGAAAAAAAATTGATCTCTTATTTCTCGTAGTTTTAAGGTGGCATAATGTTCTCGGAATGGTCCGTGAAAACAAATACAAATGTATTATTTATATCATACAGCTTCCTTTAATACTGATTGTGCATGTACAGGCATGTCAGGTCTTCTTTAACAGCTCAAAATTGGAATTCTGTTTTGTGTCTGTTGTCCATTTACTTACATTAACCAACGTAAAAACGTGAACCGCAAATCAAACTACATTTATAATTAACGTATTTATTGACAGTAATGAAACAATGAACGCCGAAATTGTCTCAATGACTGAATTTCCGGAATAGTAGAATACAGTACCAAACCTTAAACGTAAGGATAACTAACACGATTACTTAAAAACAACATCACAGACTTATACGTTTACACAAAATTTGTCTAACGCGCATTTGATTAAAAAATAGCGTTTTTTTCGCATGCATACGGACCGTGTTTCTTTGAATCACCAAATAACTGATACAAATATTTATTTAAAAACAAATACGAACTATTATGTGATGATCATATCGATAACAGAAACTATTTAAATCTTCAAATATATTAGATAAAATTGCTTCGCCTCCTTTTATTATTCAGGGACCTATTCAAACACATAGGTCCCTGTATTGTTCTTCAGTACCATTAGTCGTCGCACGGGAGAATTCAGGGGCGGTTATACGGGATTTATCGATTTCTGGGATTGTCTATACGGCGTGCTGTAAATATATAAATAGGACATATCTACATATAGTGCACATAAGCCCCGCCTTTTCATCGGTTTTCATCGCTACGCATGCACAATTCAATAAGCGCAAACAAACACAAAACAAACGCTTAAAAACGGTTTAAAACGGTTAAAGTGTTTACTTTTCCCAGTTTTCTAGACTCTAGTCATTTTCCAAGCTATAGGCATCTTAATTCAGTCTTGATATTGTGATATTATATTGTGTTTACAATTTGATACATGTTGTTAACATTTTTTCAAAATTATTGTAAACAAAGTTATGAAAGATTTGTTCTTAAGCAGACTATATTGTGCATTTTATCCTTTTGATGTGGGTGCCTAATTTAAAGAAAATAATATGTTTACTTAGGTTATTACATATCGAAATAAGATAGACCTCTATTTCCATGTATCTGATATTCTCTATCTGCTCTATTCATTTTGTTTTTAACAGTATTTGAGGTTTTATCAAGCACAGTTCATATTAAATTCATTTATTACTAAGAAGAAGTTGGTAATTCTACAAAAATAATACATTTTTGTGCAGTAATTTAGTCTTATGTCACACCGGTTATGTTCAACTTGAAAGAAAACACATATGCTATTGTAGTTTACGATTTTCTATTTAATTAAGATTTTATATACCCGACCCGACCCGAAATTACCCGTAATTTGAAATTTGGTCCGTTGACCCGACCCGAAGGCATTTTTTGACCCGTGGGAGCACTACTGATAATGATAGTCAATGGGTATGAGGAATACAGTATTGATGTTTGTTATTCAAGGTAATTAACCATGTAAAAGGTATTTTTGTTGAGCAATTGATGATAGGCTGATATTATTTATGTCCATGTATACTTAGGCTTAAGGTAGCGCACCCCAAATGGGCACATATCCAAATATGATTTAATTCATTATTTTCCTAATCAGCATCATTTCACTGAACTACATGCACATTTGTTGGTAGGCTTTCCATGCTTTAAAAAAATATATACCGATTTTTTCAAAACCACCCTCACGCTTGGCTTTTGTCCAGTTTATTTTCACCCCTGGGGTATATAAAAGTTCCATAATTCATTCAAATTTCCAAATATGGGCATGCAGTTGGTGTGTACAGATGCAGTAAAGGTGTTTAAAATTTAAACAAGATGAAATAAGTATTCTTTAACAGACATTTATTTTTTACAAATTTTTATCTATGGACTACGCCATGAAATGTAAGTGATTTTAGCCAAGTAAAAATTGGGTTGGTTAAAAACAAAGTGTCATAAAATTCAAAATAGTATCATTTAAGTTATATTTTTTACTAATTGTTTATAGAAACACTATATACAGCAAAAATACCAAGAAATAGACAGATTTACCGTTTACTTTTGAAATAAAAATAAAAATGCAACATGCATCATTCGTATTTTCAGCAGTAAATTACCAAATTTAGCCATAAAGTTGTTTTAATTTTAAACATTGAAGGATGTGCATACAATTTTCAACATATTTAAGAATAAACGTAGCTTATATGCTATATTAAATCAAATTACGTTAGAAAAGAAATAAAACGCGTCGCAAAAAGTATGCGATGTCGGCAGGATTCGAAACTGCGCGGGAAGATCCCAAAAGATTTCTAGCCCATCGCCTTAACCACTCAGCCACGACAACTTCACATCAGTGTAACCTTAAATAAGATATCCATAAGTAAACACGTAAAACGGCTTGTCGATCTTTGAAGAAATCGCAATATCGTATTTTTCAGATGATAATTGGATCAAAGTCAATATTTATAGTGAAAATAATGTATTCTAAATGAATTAGGTAAACACATATCAAAATTAGAAGTTTGAAAAAAATATAATGCATCTCTCGGAAATAACCGATCGTTGAAGATCGGCAATGATCGTAAAATAAATCGCGGGAAATCATTAGAGGTGCGCTACCTTAAGTGTCTTAACGTAGAGTAGTTGCGTACAACGTCTTTACATGATAGGTTGATCTAACTATTCATAATAAAACAAATCTCATTGAAAACATGTGCCCCAACTTTTTTATGATATTTTTTGCGAGCAGATGTAAGTAAGACTTGAGGACTAGAGTTTAATAAAGGTATCGATATCTAGCTACAAAACAGATTCAGTATCCTCCAACATGAGTCAGAAATCACTATGGGTTGTGCGCCATAAGAGACGTACCAAATCTGAAAGAACATCTTTGAGATGAAATGGCAAAAGAAAAGCCTCGCAGATTCCATGTCACCAAGGTCAAAGAAAAGTGCTGCAACTTTGTATAGAGAGAAGTTTAACGAAGTAAAGACTTCTGCAAGACGACATTTTGGCTGATTCACAGACAAAAACTGATGAAACACAGATGGCTGCTAAACGCAAAGATTTGTAGACTTTTCAAAACATTATAAAGACTTCTATCAAGAGATCGTGGTCCCCAATTTCGATAGGGGTCATCTTCTGTCCAATGCAAATGGACATGGGAAGTATCAAGCCAATCGTTTGATTCGTTGAAAAGTTATTAATCAGAAACGCTTTTCCAACTTATTGTGCCAGTGACCATGACCTTTGACCTCGCGAATCAGATGAAGAGTTATTGATCCGAAACAATTTTACACAAAGTGCGTAACAGTAACCTTGGCATTTGACCTAGTAACCCCGAATTTCAAAAGGCGTAATCTACTGTTCAAGGCAAATTCACAGTATCAAGCCAATCGGTGAAGCAGTTGACGAGTTATTGATCGGAAACGATTGTACTCTTAATGTGTGACAGTGACCTTGATCTTTGACCTAGTGATCCCAATTTCATTAGGGCTAATCTTCTGCCCAAGGCCAATGCATATGTGAATTATCAAGCCAATCGATCGATTCGTTGACGATCTATTGATCGGAAAAGATTTTCACACTTAGTGTAATAGTGACCTTGACCTTTGACCTAGTGACCCCATTTTCAATAAGATTCATCTATTGTCCATTGCAAATGCACATGTGAAGTATCAAGCCAATCGATCAATTCGTTGACAAGTTATGGATCGGAAACAAACTGGTCTACCTTCATTCAGACTGGTCTAACGACATGGTCTACCTACAGACAAACCGACCGACATCTAGCAAAACAATATACCCCTTCTTCTTCGAACAGGGGCATTAACATAACTAAATGCCTCTACGCATAAGCCATCAGGGCCCATGGCCAATTAACTGAAACACTATCATTTTGTCATAAAACAACATTTTTATCACTTTAAAGAAAAAATATCTGATATAATATATACATATATTCATATAAGTGATGACAAATGTGGTTTTAAGACATTTGGATAGTGTTTCAGTGAATTTGCCACGCGCCCAACACCTGTGATCGGGATTATAATTTGACTCACGCAGGTCTTTGTAATAAATGCCAATAAAACTATAAACACCATACTGAACATGGTTAACCATTGAAAAGGCCAATTAAGCACTTTAAAATAGACCCGTTTGGGGATCCACAAAATTAAGCACTTGCACAAAGATCGGGCTCTTCATCAGTAATGTTCTTCAATATTGCCCCGGAAGCTCAATGAATTCCATTATTATTCAGAAGCAATAAAAGTCCTCCAGAATAAAAGTATCTTACAGACTCTCCAGATTGCCAGTGCAAATGCCATCTGAAATTGAAGACCTGCACACAAGAATAGGCTATCAACCATAACTGAAATATTCCATACAAGAAACTGGCGTGATCAATGTCCTACTCATTACTCCCAATTTCCTATATTGCTTTATGATATACAACACATAAGAAACGTAACCCATGACAACTGCAAGAGAAAGGACATTGAGGCTAAATGTTCAGAAGGATCTAACGAATCTTAATATTTTAATTGAGATGACTCATCGCAATCGCCTCTGGTTGCAAAAACACAGGCTGATTAGTCCTAAAATTAGTGTGTGAATTTCAGTTTATTTACAGGTCAGATGCGTCTTAACCACAGCATCACTGGGAAGACCTGTTTAGTCCTGAAAAGAACAAATTAGACAGATTTTCCGTTTCCGCGAGATTCTTTCTTCTGTTTATCGCTAACAAAGATGGAGGCCCCGTCTGTGTGTCTCTCTGTTCCTCCTGCTTCCTCGTCAGACCACTTCTCTAGGTTTTGTAAGTCATCTGTTAAGGGTGGGATAATAGTTGTAACACGCGTAAATCAAACTCGCCGAATTAATAATGGAAAATACTATCTAAATGTCCCTAACCTAACTTTATATTCCACAATAAATGCAACAAAATAAATAACACAATATAAAATTGAAAGATTCTCACAGAACAAAAATGGCAAAGCAAAGGCTAATAATTTACTGAAATAACTAAAACTGACCCATTTCATTGATGAATGGTTACCTGGGTTTCCGGTATTTTTTTACACAAGTTGTGTTGCCATAGCTGCGTGCAACGTCTAGCGGTGTACGACCCTCAGTGTTGCGTAGCGACATGTCAGCATTCTTCTTTTGCAGCCATTTTAGAATTTGGGCATGACATTAAGCTGCAGCTCTAATATGTACATGCATATTTACTTATAAAACCGTCTTTAGATAAGATTAGGTGATTGTTTAAAATATGTGTGCATCAAATCAACTCATGTAAACGTTGGCTTGCTTTATAATAAAAGTTATTTTGTATTGTGGCCTATTAAACTTTATGTGCAGCAGTAGACCCCTTCTCATCCTGCTCGTTGATATTACTGACGCCTTTCTCGATGAGGGATGCAAGGTACCCCAGATCACCAGAAAATGCTGCAAGGTGTGCGGGATACCCAAGATCTGCAAATGAAATCAGACCTTTAACAAAAATATTCCTCATACAAATATTAGTCCAGATTTTATACATTCATCAAATCCTAAATATTTATGACCACGTGCTTTATGGGTGAGTCCAACTGGTCCATGTCTTCTGCAAACGGCACAGCAATAGCTGGGTAGCTGATATCTGAAAACAATAGGGTCATGATGGCCCTGAATCGCTCACCTGACTAACATTGTTACATCAAATTAAATTATATCAGACCCATATACAATCCCAAGCCAGATTTCATCAATTAATACATTCTAACAAAATTTCATTAAGACGTGATGAAAACTGTGACCTCTTTCATCTACACAAGGTTTTACTAGAATTGGCTTGGTGACCTAAATTTTGACCCCAGATGACCCATATACGATCTAAAATCAGATATTATCAAGATAAACATTCTGACCATATTTCATTAAGATCAGATGAAAACTATGACCTATATTGTCTACACAAGGTTTTTCTATGATTTGACCTAGTGACCTAGTGTTTGACCCCAGATGACCCAAATACAATCCCAAACCATATTTCATCAAGATTAACATTCTGGCCAAGTTGTATTTAGTTTAGATGAAAACTGTGACCTCTACTGTCTACACGATTTTTTAACTTTGGCCTAGTGACCTAGCTGTTGACACAAGATGACCTTAATTCAAACCCAACCAAGATTTTAACAAGACAAACATTCTGACCATATTTCATTAAGATCTGATGAAACTGTGTCCTCCATTGTCTACACAATGATTTGACCTAGTGACCTAGTTTCTGACCCTAGATGACCCAAATAAATCCCAACCCAGATTTCATAAAGATAAACATTCTGACCAAATTTCAAAAAGATTGGATGAAAACTGTGACCTGTATTGTCTACACAAGGTTTTTCTATTATTTAACCTAGTGACCTAGTTTTTGACCCTAGGTGACACAAATACAATCCCAACCCAGATTTCATTAAGATACATATTCTGATCAAATTTCATAAAGATTGGATGAAAACTGTGACCTCTATTTCTACACAACGTGTTTCTATTATTTGACATATTGACCTAGTTTTTGACCCTAGATGACCAAAATACAATTCCAACCCAGATTTTATCCAGAAAAACATTTTGACCAAATTTCATAAAGATTGGATGAAAACTGTTACCTCTTCTGTCTACACAAACAAATTATTGACGGACGCACTCACGCATGCTCTGACGCACGCACGCACCACGGACGCCGGACATCACGCGGTCACATTAGCTCAGCATGTCACTTCGTGTCAGGTTAGCTAAACAGGCATCAAGGCCCATGATGAAGAACTGAATCTCGTTATTTGTATTAATCTCACGAATTCAGTAAAAACAATAGTAACAATGCATAAAGCATTCTCTAAGAATGAGGCAAGGCGCTCTCGACCTTAAGAGGATGCTGCAGTTATATATATAAATTAATAATCTACAAACTAGGTTCGGCTTATCTGGACTCAACACATTAATGTGACTCGCTGTGAAATGTTGGGCATATTGAACAGGAATTTAGCACACGAAATTCGGGATAACATGTGTACCTACTGACGTATAGACGGACGAGTGCCATGCCAACTTTGTGGGGAATATATGCATTAGGGTTAATGTTGCTCCATGTGTTTTACCATGGTTAAACCAATCGACCAACAAAAAACGGATTTATTGTTAATTTGTTATATCTTTGTGGTTTTGTACAAAACTGTTAAATATAAGAGTATTATTATTTGAACAATTATATTTGTTCTTAACGTTTCACTAAGTACAAATATATTTCAACACATTTATTTTCTTTATTTACTCTTTTTTTACTCTTCGTATAACAAAAACAACAAGTTGCTTTTAAGTATAAAACAGTAATCAATGTTTGTGAATAAGGCCTCTTATAGCCTTATTATACTTATCAAATTCAATCATTATTGTATTTATTCAAAAAAAATATGTTTCCGTTTGTTTAAGCATGATACAATTCTAAATATTGATTTTAAGAAATTTTAAAATTTTAAGCGTTTGTCGGGGGCATATGTCTTCCTATGGAGACAGCTTTTGTTCTTAGTATATTTATTAGCATTCACATGATTTCAAAACTTAAATAAGGAAGGAAACAGCAAACATTCTTAATGAACACCTTCTACTTTACCAAATTAATAAATTGCCATTGTTTATGATGATACTGTTTATATAATTTGAAATATCTTTAAAACATGACCTACGCTCCAGGAGTGAAATAACGTATTATTATACCTGAATTTTATTCACAATGCTTAACTCCCATAGGCCATCGTTACATAGAAATACTGTAAGACCCGGCGGGAAAAAAAATACTGTCAAAAAAATACTGTCGCCCGCTACCTTAGCAATCACGTGCCACTAGCGGGAAAAAATTTACTGTCCAAAACAAATACTGTCGCCCGCTACCTTAGCAATCACTTGTGGAATGGTAAAAAAATTATACTATCCCATTCGCGCATGCGTAGTGAGCTGTTTTGCATTTCCGTTGTATTTGGATAGTAAAAATATCGATTGCAGCTGAAACTGTGCTGTAGAATAGATTAATGCCATTATAGCTTTAACAGGAGTCATAAAAAAGTCAATTTATCGTCGAGCGACCCGAAACGACGTAGCCCTAATTCGACGCCATCCATATAGTATAAACGCACCCTTACCTCAATGTCAACTATAATCCAATGCTAATAACAATAAAGTTACAACGATATACAATTCCAGTGTCTGTTCTTAATGTGTTATGCATGACAAACACACAATACCCGGGGGAGAGGGTAACTTCCTATATACGGGTATATAGGGGTGTGCCGATTTTATGGGGTGTGTTTTTTGGACTGAAATTATAGATATGGGTATGGTTTTTAGCATCTAAGTAGAGATATGGGTATTGAAATCAGAAATGTGCTTGTATATAAAATGCATATAGATTTGAAAGTATCATAACAAAATGGGTATGATTAATGTCATTATTGTATATAAATTGGTATTAAACAGTAAATTTCAGTAACGGGAAAGATGCAGAAACTTGACTGTGTCCACTTATCAAATTCTAGTATTTAAATGGGTCCAGTTTATCAAAATTCTTGTATTGAAATGGGTCCAGTTTCTCAATGGTATCGTATACATATGGTTATGCTTAAAAAATATCTTGTATCAAAATGGGTCTATTTTATCAGAGTTTCGGTATAAAAATGGGTCACATTTCGAAAGTCTCAGCGGGACACACCTACCCTAAAATTTGGAAAGTCCCCCCCCCCGGGACACAATCCGTAATACGTTTTGGATTCGTTCGATGCTTAAAATAAATATTTTACTGTTAAAAAACCACCACGTCATTGTCATTATTGTTGTCCCAAAATGTTTCGTCACCGAAATGACGTCACACGAGTACGTCATAAATTGCGCAATCAAGTGATGAAAATAAAATACGGAAAGCTGGTTCGGTAATGATTTTTTAAAGAAATAATTGACGAAATAATAATTTATCAACTTTCGGAAACATCCTGTCAACCTTGGCTTCGCTTGGCTTGGCTTTATCTACTGAATCAGTTGTGGTGCAAAATTGAGGTTGTAAAGACAGTTAATAATAAAATAATACAATGGTTATTTCAGCTATCAAATGATTCTTCTAATTCTGTAAAGAATAAAATTCAAACAGTAATATTAAAATATTCAAATACATGTCATATAAATCTTAATTTTTTCATATGTATATCTATATTTATAAATCCAATTTGAGGCAAGTTATGTTGCAACAGAAATTCAGCAAGGACAGCCTTGTGGATGGTGTTCCTGATTGACACCCATTGCCCCACAGCATTCTGAACCGGAAGATCTTTGAAGGATTCTCAATCCTGGTAGCACATTTCTTCATGGGACGGCAATCAAAAATCATGGCAGCTTTACTACGAGGCCGGCCGAGAGGCTTGGACCGATGTTGTTTGCGCGGGAGGAGTCTCATCCTGCTGCATACTACAGCGGGGTTTGCTTTGCCGTTAGCACTGGGGTTACGGCGTGTTCGTAATACGCTGCTGTGTAGAGGGCGTCTGGTGATGGCAATGTTGAGTTGCTGCCAACTGCAAAATATTGGGTGCAGCCCGTACACGTTTTACTTAGGTTTACACTACAAGAACGTGTCTGCTATGTAAAAGTTGCGATAGGAACACAGCTCTAGCAATTAACTAAGTTACATTAAGATGAACATTGTATAAAAAACAATATATTATTTATACAATTCGCAGAATAATAAAACATACCGACGCCCTAAAAACAAAATTGACCATATATTAAGAAGTAATACAGCATGCAGTATACACTTTTTTCCTCACAAACATAGACTGCTAACACTCCATGGTGTAGCTAAGGATGTTTAAGTAACTGAACTAAAATTGCACAGTTATAATATAAGGCACCTGAAGTTTTTTGAATTTTCCGCCAAAACAAATACTTTTCGCCATCGAAACAAGTCAATAAAAAAAATCAACCTATCACATTGGTACACACAGCAATCCAATAAGATAACTCTCTTATACTTAAACAAGTTTGACAATTGCTAATTTAAATAAATGTATTTCATCCTTAGTCGGTCTATCTTCACAATTTAGGAAACAACACACGTTTACTGGTGTAATTGTTAAAATTGTGACGTCATCGGTCGAATTATGCGTTTAAGCTGGTTTTGTCATGCCAAAATTCATGATACATTCTCACACGTGATTGTTTTATAAATGTGCATTTGCGTTATAACACTGTTTTGATTAGTATCGTATTTTAATGCAACACTGATTTGTTTAAAAACAAGAACTATTTTACTGTTTTCACAGTGTTTACTTGCATTTAAAATTCGAAAGACAGTACTTTGTTCTATTTAATGATGTAGTGTTTCTAAGAATGAGCCGACTATCTTTCTATAGCTACGATTAATAACAGGTTTGCACAAATAAATATGCTAAACAAATTCGATTTGTAAAACTGTATTTATTCATATGATTAACGAAAGCATGATTTCTTATCGAAAATGTGTAAATTGATCATACTTTTGTCGTTTATAATCAATATCATATGCTATTTTTGAACGCATTTTTTACGTAAAATATTGTAGTTTAATAGATCGACCAGTTGCTTAAATGCCCTTAGGTTTTAACAAAATATGGCGCTGGCCGGTGCATTATGTGTTAATTCTTTTACGCAGGAATATAAGTGAATTGCTTGTTTCAGTGTCGTAAAGCGTCAACCTTTAAGACACATGCTTTAAGTGTTGACAACGTTCTTTAAAGAAGTTAAAACAAATACATTGTTTTATTGTCATAGGTAAACGTAACAACATGCGATTGTATTTACGTTTACAGAAACCGTTGCAACAATTTGTGTTATTTACCCTTGTGTACTTTATGGGGATGATCTGAATATCAATCATATGAATCTATATCTCTAAATCTCAATTCTAAAACACAATATTGGTTCGATGGTAAGCATAGGGACATTGAGTGATTCAACTCGAATTTAAACGTTGCCTATTCTCGTTCATTCTCTTGTATTGCGTTTTCAATTGTGCAGCTACGTTAAATTTTATTCAATGTTGAAAACTAATGAGGCAAAGTTCGGGGTTGTGGACATATCACACACTTTAAACAGCCTAATTGCTATTCCTTGAATTTTCCGTTCGAATGCGTGTTTTTTTTTAAATAAAAAACACATATTATTTAGAAATAAAATACAAATTGTTCAGAGCGTTCTTTTTTTAAACTACTAACATTTATTTTGCTTGTATACAATATATCGTCTTATAAGCAATGCTAGTGAGAGAAAAAACAAAGACGAAAGACCATAACGCGCTTTAACGTGTGAGAATAATACGCGTCCGATACGTGTGTTTAACTGATACATTTAAACCCATGTTTGGCATTACAGTTTAAGAAACATTCATATATCATTACGTAACTACTTAACAGTATGCCATAAAACATTGTTATCGGATTTATTGTATGTAAACAAGATTAGATCATTTATGTAAAACGTCATTCAGCTGCTGCCTGATTCGTTTGAAAAGTAATTATCGTTCAACGCTGTTCATAAACATTTATGGACGTTTGCAGTTATCCTAAAAGACACCTGTGTTCCTTGGATCTTGTCGGCTGCATTATTTTGTAAAGTTGTATACTCAATCCAGATGAGTCTGTGTTTAATTTTAGATCGTACATACCAAAGTACAAGTGCACTGAATATTTCCAGTACATAATGAGTTGTGATGCGATGTCGTGTGTGGTCTGATGGTTTGTAATGAGGTGTGGGCTAGTATAGGGTGAGTTCGGTTGATGTGGTGTGTTTTGTGGTGGGGTGATACAGTGTCTCGTTGTAAGTCCTGTTGTTAAGTTTGTCGATTGATGTGTTTTTATGTTAAGTTTGGTTGGTATGGAGTGGATTGGATTGGTGTGGATATATGGTGCATATACAAAGACGATTTGATGTGGAATGGCTGGTGTGACATAGTGTGATGCAACAATGTAATGTAATCCCGTGTGACACAGTGACGCACAGTACATTACAGTAAATTGAGATATGATGCGATACATAAGATTCAAAATTATAAGATACGGTACGCTGCAATACAAAAGATTACGATACGATATGATAACAAACTTTATATACAATAAAATACATTAGTATGTTATTACATGAAGTTCAATAAACTGCAAAGCATTTCAATGCAATACACTGATATACAATGCAATGCATAGCCATACAATGTGATACAATTGAATACAAGTCACTTGTTATCAAACCGTATTGAAAGTTTTGCAAATCATTGTCATTAACATCACGATTGCGTATCAGTCATATTTGCACGGGCGCTGACTACCTATGTTCATAACAACATGTCCATGCCATAAAATAAGTTATTGAGCATCAGAGATTTATTACATCAATAACACTTAAAACGAGTGTTTGTGTTTGCTTTGTTAGAAACGCACAGGCATTGTTAAATATGTTTATCACGTAGACGCCATGACTACTTCAACAACACTCGCATACAGTTACATGTTTATCGACAATATACTGTAAGCAATCGATACATTTAAAGGTACATTTTAAATTAAAATACGTCTTATTATCAGTTATACACATTTAATTGATGTATGGCAACTGTTTAACAGTTCGTGAAATCGTTTTTCTTAAAAACAAAGACACATTGTTAAAAAAAAATTCCATGACATTACAAAATCAAAATAGCTCAACTTTGAACATTTTGTATAACGGTGGGCTATGTGAAAGAACTTGAAGTTGCGGTTATACAATATTTGCAAACATAACACGTCTGCACTTAGCAGATACAAACAGAGGAATCAGTACTACGGGTTTAATTTAATTATTACCAAATAAAACCAAGTTACATCAGCTGTGTTACAACCTGAAGTGTAATAACGACCTGAATTGCAATAACCTGTATAACATTAGTATAATTGCGTGACAACCTGAATTGTAATAACGCCCGAAAGTGTACTAAACTTATTTATTGGTTTAAAATTGCATTTAATCGCATTTTCAAACACAGATTATTGCAAAATATAATGCATACATGTTTATGAAATTTACATTAATATGGCAAAACGACTTATGAATGCCTCAACAGTAGCGAAAAGCTATTGTAAAACATATGGTCTTATATTAATAGGCATGAAACCATTGCATAAACTTCATATACTGATATTGAGTTAAAATGGCTGTATATATATATATATATATATATATATATATATATATATATATATATATATATAAAACATCTGAAAATAAAAATGGCCGCTGATGAAGACCGTGAGGTCGAAAGCTTCGGCAAAAAATTAATACAGTGTTTATATATATATATTTATTTATTATTTATTTATATATATTTATATATATATATTTATTTATTTATTTATATATATTTATATATTTATATATTACAGTTTGTATTCTCAAGACTTGTTTTATAACGACTTAAACAATTACATACCTTTATTCAGATAGAACTAATACCTGTTTAGGCTATTAATGTCACTTTCATTATAGATATTGTCGGTTTAAAAACTACGAATTACAACATATACTGAAGATATATTTTTGTATGCGTCTGTGTATAACCAGAACATGAAATTCAACATATAAGTAACCCAAATAAGCCGTCAAATGATTGTAACATTTTAAGATGAATTGCTGACGTAATGATTGTGAAATAGGAGGAAATCTCCACGTACGCAGCTAAATTTATCTAAATAATATGAAGAGGGTCACATGAGGTGCGCATATATAAAAGCTTTCTAGATATATTGTAGATCATAGATAAGAATGCAGCCGACGCTGGCCTACTGGTGGTTTTTGTGTTTATTGGTGTGTGAAAACGATATAGGTATGTGTCTACAACAGTTGTTGGAAGTTTTCACATATAACCAAAATGTATGTGCTTTTTATGTTTTAATTAGAACAAGAAAAGTGGAGTGACATATTGAGTTATCATACAAACATCTGTTTATACTTAGTAAGCTATTATTATTTTCAAACAGAACAGGTTTTTACAGCGACGCTAACCAGAAGGAACTTTAAATTGAATTCCTTGTAGTGTGTGGTGTGTTGTACGACTGGGGATTTATTCAATAATGTGGGTATTTCTTGACCCGGATATGTTGATAAGTACACCTTTGTAATTATCTATTAGCAGTATTGAACTACAGTGGAATTATTATTTGTATTTTTTTTTTAATTTTATGACTTAAGTCCGAATATAATGTGTCAGTTAGTTGATGCATTTATTGGATCGATCGTTAATAATTCATGTAAATTATGGGTTACACTTTTTCAAAAGAGAACACATTTTGTATAAATCAGTTGTAAAATAGACTCAGGTAAAAAAAGCAACATCGGCTCTGTATATAACTTGACATTTCAGACATTTCTTGTTCAAGCAGTGCGATGACCAATGTGTTATATTTAATAATTGTATGATAATTTCGCTACAATATACATGCTTCACACATGTGTGATAATACTTGTAATGACTGATTTGACAATTAATATTTACACTATTCAGTTTTTCCTTAACGTTTATTCAGTCTGGTATAGAAACAACATAATTCGTATGCAAATCGATTGAAGAAGAGGCCACCGTAATTTAAGAAATTAACTCATTTGTGAATGCATATTCTTACCACATATATTATTTGGCATTTTGTATCTTCGCATTGAGACATAGCGGTATTGTACTAACGAGCATACGCCAGATGTAGATAAATTGATGCAGAAACGTAAGGATTATTTATTACGAAGTAGTGTGTTATTCTTATATACATATGACCAATTTATTCATGATATTCTCTTTATCTTTGATATTAATGCCAACACATAGTATATTTTCAGTTGCTATAATAAGGTTTACTTTAAATGCTCGATGAGTGTAAATTAATATCTACTTGATAAAATTTATGATGCTCTTATATACGCATGCAATAAAAATGAAAACTTATTTACGTGCTATATCTAGACGTGTAGAATGAGACCACGTGTGCAAGCTTAACATTATAAGTGCATACACTTATTGACTTGAGTAAACATTCAATCTGTCAGTGCTGCAATATAACAATTCTTCCCCACAAATGTGGCTCCATATACCACAAAAGCAAACCTATTGTTTTGGAAAGGGTCCGTTAGAACACCGATATATCGGAAAAAATCAAGCTATAGGAAACTATGGACATTTGTCGACTTAATTCTTGTTTGTTACTTCGACATCGGTGAGAGTATGGTCGTGTTATCCTTTCACGTTTAAACTACTCTCGGTAACATAATGAACGAGACTATTCATTAAGAAAGTGATTTTCGCCGAATGTATTGTTTCGGACAAGGGCGTCAAATTTCGCGGGCAGTGGATCTATTAGTGTTTTGCAAACTGGACATCGGTCAATGGAAGGTGGCCTGTTAATGCTATTCCCTGTTACTGATGCTTGGAGGCGGCATCCTATGGTATTGTTCCGGCAATCTTCACTAATAAAGTCTCATACACTTTTCATGCCCGTTTCGACCTCTTCCGTCCATATTGTACATTCTAAATCCGAGAGTTTAGGGCTTAGCACTCAAGTCGAATCATGTAAGACATTGACTGTAAGAATTGGCATATCTGGCCGCAAAACAATTTTATGAAAGCCTGAATTCCGGTTAACATTTCGGAAACGACGTGAGGCAAGCGGTTGTTTAAACCATTTGACACCTTCGTTGCGTCACAGGCAATCCCACCGTCGTTTGTTATACGTTTATAACATATGGATACGTATAAGTTGTCGTTTATATCCGATATTTAACAAACCAGAACAGCGTGCTAACATTAACAGTTTGTTTATGTATCTTTGTTTCTATTGATAATGTGCGGATATTTTAGATTTTTTTACTAACAAGTTTGAATAGAATTAAACCTGCTAATATTACTATTGAAATCGTTAATCACGTATTATATACGTCAATACATGTCACAATACCAAAAATTAAATGTAGAAATGTTAGAGCGAGGTGTAAACTCGTGAATTTTAGTCTAATATAAGTATATTCACATCGCTACGCTTTTCTAAAGAAACCGGTTACATGAATATTGGTAGAGCCAGATGCTGTTTGTCAAACTTTGTGATCGCTATATATCGTATTCAACAACATTCTGATGCTGTGTTAAAAATGAAATGAATATACTTTGTTGCTATAATAATTCTTTCTGACGCCTACGTTTTTGTAATGATAAACATTCATTTAAATTGTTTACATATTTAAACCATGCATTGCTAAGTCTGTAAACTCATTTTAGTTAAAGCACAGAGTCTACAACTTCTGGTGGACAATGCAAGTGTCCTTGAGAACACCTCGGTAACACTGACATGCATTTTACCCAGTAAACCCACGCAATTGTCTTGGTGGCGAAACGGTAGCTCATCTGGAATGTGGACATGGATGGATGACGAAACCTGTCATTCATCGCCAACGCCACTGCCCGGGCTCAGCTTCTCTTGCATAAATAACACAGTCTACACGTTGACTCTAAACCACGTACACAGGAGCCAAGATGGAGAGACGTGGAACTGTGCGGTCAATTATATTGGAACAACTATGACGCCAAGCAATAACATAACACTCAGTATTTTGGGTATGTTTCATGTTGTTTGTTTTCAAATCCAGTTTACCAACATTGATTAATTGATCATCGCTCTTTATTACATGTGTTTTTATGTATTTACCTTAAACTTACAACCGTACGAATCATTATGATACTAATAAATAAATTACTGTTAGAATGGTTTACAAAAAAATCGATGTTCAAAGCCTAATACATTTTATCAGAGGACAATTATTATTAATAATAACACAGCTGGAATGCTTTTTATAAGTGGAAGGTTATTATTGTAGTGTAGTGTATTCGTAGTGCAATGTCTCTGTATACAACATTTCTCTCGGTTATCATAACACTATTGTTAAGCTGTAAAGATGTGAATTATAATATATGATTGTAAATAGTATGTGTCGAATAAAATGAAAAGTAAGACCAACATGATTTGAGTGTTCGAAAATAGTATTTTGCGTAATATGAATTTGTACATACATTAATACATACAATGCGTAGCAAACTTAGCCCAAGTTCAATCGGAAATTGATATTGCACTTACCACTCAATATCTCGTGTTATGTAATTCATTTTTGAATTTAGCCATGCAGACCTTACATGTGTATGTGTGTTTCAGTTCATATCAAGAAACTTACTATTAGCCCGTCAAACGATATATTGTATCTGATTTTAAATCAACCACACAATATATCTTGTACCAGCGACTTTGGAATACCCAGTCCTTCGATATCCTGGTTAAAACATCTGAGTACAAGCGATACAACTTATGACATAGATATGACAGGATTTTCGTCAGCGAAAACTTTGAATCACATTACCATCAGCACGTTGAATTTCGTCCCTTCTAAATCCGATCACAACATGGGACTTTCATGCAAGGGAAATAACGGAGGATTAATAATCAGCTCAGAGGCAAAGTTGATTAACGTCCTAGGTAAGATATCAAGTACAATTTGTGCAATTTTCGAATGTTTCAACATAATACCACATAACATTTTAGTTTTTCATTTCACGACATGTTCATGAATTAATTGGATTGGTGACACGATGACAACGCCAATTCAAAATCAATGCCTGGCAAGTGTTTTATATGAACCAATGTATGTGCAATTATTATTTAAAACAAGTAACGCTGAAGAGCATTTGCTAAGTAAACATTTGTCAATTAGTGTGAATATTCAAATTGTACCATATACTAACCGGAGAACCTTCAAAATGCCTATAATAATTAAACATCCATTTTAAACGTGCATGTTTACAATACATAGCAAACAAGGAATGTGACATACTTGATTTACACGGCGACATACTAATGCAATAATTTGAAAACCATCAAATACATGGTTCCTTTTAAATCAAATGTGTTTAAGTTACACACAATTTCAAGCCGTTTTACCTGAAACACCTGTTCGAATATTGCATTTTATACATTATCTGTAATCACTGGTTGTGATTTCTTTAAGAGGGACCAGCTACTCCGGAAATTGTGTTTAACGGATCAACCGTGTCAAGAACGCTCAACATTACTTCTGGTCAGTCTCTAACACTCATTTGTAAGAGCAGTAGCAACCCACCTCCTACCTTTTCATGGCGCCATCCAAGTGGTTCAGCAACGGGTGCAATTTTAACAATAACAAGTATTCAACCTTACCATGATGGAGCCTTCACGTGCACAGCGCAAAACACATTGCTATCGTCAACGGGTAAAATTATTTCCGAGCAGAGCACATCAGCAGTTAACGTTGTTGTTTTTGGTAAGCATGTTTAATGCTTTTATTCTAAAATTAACCCGTTTTGATAAAAATAAAAATTTGTGTTTTAAGCAGGTGCGTTGGTGAAACATAAAACGCACTTACACGTATTATTAAAACACGCATTCTAAAACAATGCTTTATTCCAAAGGTCTTGCTTTGGTAATTGTATAGCAGTTGTTGTGATCCCTATAAAATAAAAGAGCTTAACTTAATTTAAATACAGTTCCAATTACTTGTGTGTCGGTTGTCGGTGAACACGTGGACGTCGTTGTGATGAAAGAGCACGAAACCAAATATTTCACGTGAGAGATCTCTGCCGGAAAGCCAGTGGCAACTGTTCAGTGGTATAAGGACAATGGTACACCAGACAAAATTACAGATGACATACCGTTGTATCCGTCGAGCTTCAATACCACGATTAATGTGGATTCATCCGTTAGAAGCGTCCTTAATTACAAAGCAGCACGTCATGACCATGGTGCGAGCATATATTGCACAGCGACCAATGTTGGAGCAGTTTTGACATCTGAGACAAAAATAAAATTGATCATATCATGTAAGTAGCATACGAACTTAACGTGTAATACTATATATTGTTTGCGCAAGCAAAATGCACAAGGTCGGTTATTTATGAAAATCTCAAAATTTAGTTCGATACAAGTTATTCCTATTTAAGCTTTTGCCTTTTCGCTATACATAGATCATGCTCTTTACGACTTGCTCTCTTTACATCTGTCGTGTGTATAGCTTCACCTGAAACTCCCGGTTCGCTAGAAGTTGCAAAGATTGGCTTGGATTATGCAACTGTGTGCTGGCGTTACAAAGACACTATTAAGCCAAACTTCATCTTGGAATCACAACGTTTTTATTCGATGTGGATAAGCCATCCAAAATTAGATATGATCGTTTACGTTGACTACAAAATTTGCACCGTGCTCCGTATGCTTGAGTCATCTACCCAATACAACGTTCGAGTTTATGCAATAAACGATTTGGGAAAAAGTTCATATTCTACAATAGAATCATTTACGACACAGATGCGTTCGACAACTGGGGAGCAATAAATAATACAAATAAAATTAGTGATTATTTGGAATAAGTGCATCAATTAAAACAGCTACTCATATTCACTACTTAATACTGACATTGAACAAACGTTATCGCTGATATGTTTTCAGCTCGTGTTCCGCCCACACCAGAAAAGCCTAATTTAAAAGATTCAGCCGATGAACTTGACAATGGTATTTTGACGGCCTTGGCAGTCATACTGTGTATGCTGCATAGGATGTAATCGACAAACATACAAGAGTGAGAGTGTGTGTGGAATATTACTGTTACTTCTATAGATGCCCGTGTGAACTATTGTAAGAAAAACAATGGACAACTTGTTGTTAAACTGCAAGGAATTTTCAAACACCTGTTTAATGGTTGAATTTATTACAAACACCAATTCTATGTATAATTAAGTATTCATGACTGCAGAATATTCCTAACACAATCTACGATGGTAAATCAGAAAGCAAAGCGTATAGGATTGACATTGGGTTCCGAAAAAGGACTTAAAAAAATTATTTTAGAAGAAGTGGTGTCGCGTGAAAGAATGATATATGTTGGTGACTTTTAAGATCAAAAATAGTGGTATATATAAGTTTTTTATTTGTTTACATTTGTTTATCGCATATTCATATACTGTTATTTTTTAAATGTAAAGTATGTAGTCAAAATACGTATTATTACACGTTAAGAAGCTGTTAGACAGAATTACGAAACTGTTGTTCTATATTGTATTTCTTTATTTAAATACAGTTTACATGCATATTATATCGAGACTAATCATAAAATTTTCCATTATTTCAGTATAATTACACTACTACTTGTTAAACACATATTTCTGATTATCACGAGGACCTTAAAAAAGTAAATGCCATACTTTGTGGATGATACATTCGGAGTACATCGTGTGCTCCACGCACGACTATCGTACCTCACTTTTTAAAATGTGTACAGTAGAGGCAAAAACGTTGTATTGTTTTTATTTTTTTTTGTTAAAGTCATACGTTGCTTAATATAGTACAACATTACAATCTTGTGCATATGGAATAGTTATATCAAAATTAACTTGCATCATGTTGTTTTTTTAACCTTTTTTTAGTTATGATACTTTTGCAGGAAAAGGCGATTTTTTTGGTTGGTTTTCAACGACAAAGTATCTTAACTGGAGCTACGATATTTTTGCATAGGAAAACCATCAAAAATGAAGGAATTTATACAAAATATATCGTATTTATTCCTGTTCCAGTTTTCAGTTGCTAAATATTTAAAAGATTTGTCTCCTTAAATTATGGCAACTTTAATAATCATTTATAATGGCCAGACTTAAAGTACGTTCATTAAACGTAAAACAGAAACTGGTAATATTTTGACACTTTTATTGTTTTAAAAATTGTTTTTTAACTTCACTATTGAAACAAATCAAGACATAATGCAACTATTTATAATTTTTATCAGTAATTAAATATTCAGCTCTTTCATAGTTAGTGTTGTACTATAATGTTTGTATATAATTATTTTTGTGCATACTTATTTTTAAAATATAATAATCTTTATATATTCACAGAAATCTAAATAAAAAAATTGATGTTCTTTTAATATATAGTCATTTAAACTAGAATCCAGGATCATTATTATTATAAAATATTGTCAATGCTATTATCAAAATAATTTGATGGTTAAATTGAAAATGCTTTGATGATGCCTATTATCCGACTTATTTTAGAAAAATTATGAAAAATATCCTTTCGAGATCTTGTTAAGTTAAAATGTATTCCCATGCGAATAATAATAATTATTATTGTAATAATTTGTGAATGTCCACTTAACGCAGAGAGGGCGACTTGTCAGTCATAATCAACCCACACTAGAGTATGATTTTCTTCGTCTTTATGAATAATCATATTTTAAATGATAAATAGCCCTGAGGTCTTATCATTTCTTGCCGATTAAAATAACTAAATACTTATGTTCAGGATTTATATTCATTATAGTTTGCAGGTATTTTGTAAATAGGACAAGTTTACCTTTAATAATTGAAAGTGCTTATAATCAAATGATATTTACTCGGTAAAACAATATTAAATTCTAATTTAGAGTGGTATCACAAAGTGACGGTGCAGTGTGCAATCGTAACGAGAGACTGATTCGACGGAGACGTTCGTGATACAAGACGATATTTAAAAATACACATCAAAACGTATGTATGTTCTTAATTAAAACCAGGCTGGATCAGTAAAAACATAAATATACTCTCGAAGTATTTATCAAGTATCGCTAATGCAAGGAATACAACTCAATAATAATAGCGTCATTGTGTAGAATCCTTCAATGGTGTATCGAAAAGTGAAGCTAAAGACAATAATACGATATTAAAGCAATTTAAACATGCTTTATTATTTTGTATTATCTTGTTTCTAGGTTACAGGTTGAATTTGTTCCTGTGTGCCTTTGATGTATATTGGTAGGGTAGTAACTAATATTTATGTCAAAATCCTGGGAAGAAATATTAACTGTAACTCCGCTTTAAAAAGCGTCACAGAAGGCTTTTATTCAATTATTACAGTATGCAACGACAGACGCACTTGTGATTTAAAGCAAGTATCCACATCTTAAATGTTATGTTTAGCAATGTACAATTAGACATTGATTAAAATGGCACATGGCGTAAAGAGATTTATTTCATTTCCGTATATACACCTTTTTGTTATATTTGGATCATTCACTAACGAAATCTTACGTTACTATTGCGTAGGTTTGTAAACATCTCCCTTTAAACAATGAAAATATATTATGCTGTAGACTTACATCATCTGTTACAAACGCTTGTTATACAAACTTTAAATTGTGCGCACATTGTATTAAATTGTTCAAAAGAAATAATGGTCTGTAAATGTGTCAATTTGCAATACTGTGTGCATGCATGCATACAAACAAAAACACACATATATGTTTGCAACGTTTAATTTTAAACCATATACATCTCCATTATAATATGAACAAGGCAAAGCACACTATCAGCTAAAAATAGTACACATGGGATATACGTATAAACAAACGTGCAATGTTTGATGTGTTAGATTTGCACAGTTTGCAGGGTTTTCAAAGTATGTCCTCATCGTAAGTGTAGACCATATATATTTGCAAATGCCGAAATCAATTCAGTCATGCAAAATGTTTAAATACAGCTGATATATTTAAACAACTGTTCGAGCATTGTTTGTGTTTAATATCAAATATGCAATTTAAATATCTCTTCCGCTTCAAGCATGCTATAAATCAGCGTCCATGCGTTCGGAGCTGTGTAAATATCATGTTGATAGTTAAGTTGCTGTTTGATTTTGATTTTGTTCATGGGAAGGCTATTCAATATATTATAAGATATTCCTGTTTACAAGGTATTAAGGGCTTAGTCAATATAACTCTTGATTATTTCAGACATGAGGAGATCAATAGTAAATTATACAATCTTTAAGACATTTAAAATGTCAACATGGGTTTCTCGAGACCTTTAGCTAAATATGAACATAAAGGAAACATATTAAATATAATAAAATAAAAACTTCTTAATTGCACAGTAAAACATAATTTCGTTTTATAAACTTCTAAACAAACAGATTAACTCCGATACCGACACGTTATCTTATATTTGTAGCAGAACATGGGAAAGCGTCTTAGTGTGGTATGAACAAATTGGCAGAACCTAAGGATGATTTCCTAAATTGTATTCGGTATACTTGTTTTTGACTTTTAAAGGAACATTATTTGCAACTCTTATATCGCTGATGCTTATGTGCTACTTATACAAAATAAATCTAGTGTTTTATTCATCAATTCTTCATCTTATTTTAAACGCACAGTACAAATGTGTGACTTGAAGAAAATGGCTAGGGTGTTGGTTAACTTGATCATAACTGTAATACGATGTCAACATTAGTTGAACCAAAAACGTGTGATCGAAATTAAGTTTCGTATAATAACGCCATGTAATATATATAGAGAATACTAGGTCGGTGCCGAATAAAGCGAAGTTTATTTTGCGGGGTTTAGAAAATCTGAACCACGAGCCTTGGCTTTATTCGTGCCGAGCCAAATATATTACAAAAATATCAGGCACTAACCTGTTTCTCTGTTTATCATACGTCTACGACCCCAATTTTAAAGAAATAAGGGGATGAAAAAACACTACAGTTTTAGAGGGAAAGAATATGACGTTTGTCGATTGACGTGTTAATAATGAAGTTATCGTCTAATTAGAACAAATTGTATTATGAAATATGCAACTATCAAACAACAACATTTAAGCTCTGGAGGAACTTCCATTCATAGAAACGCTCTTTGGTGTTTATGTATTTATTTTAAGTCATGTCTTAAAGAAAATAACACTGTATTTGCTATTTCCATATGCTGGGTTAAAATTATATTATATTTAGTTTAATTGTTTATAGTTTAACTATGTTATTTGCTCAGCTGCTGCTAGATTTTTCATATTACCCACTGATTATGAATGACTAAAGAAAGGACTTTTCAAAAAGAAATTCGTATAGTATGTTTTTAAATTTGGCTTACAATGTAACAAGTAACACAGGGTAGTTTCCGACAATTAGTTTTGATCTCGAATGCTTGATATAAACTATAAACTATCCAAACAATTGAATTGCTAACATTGCTGCAATTGATGCCCGAATGACCCGTCGAAATGAAATCCATCCGAATATCCGAGAGTGCGGTTCCACTTCCAACAATTTGATTTTTGTTTCGGATCCGAACTTTTTAGTTTTCATCTTAGGTTTGTGTAACCGTTGTATGGTTTTGTTCTAAGGCGTTCTACATAGTTTGATTGATTTGCTGACTGGTTTTGTCTTCATTGATGTGCAGTACAGGTCAAGTTGTTATCTCCCGTTTTCATATGATACCCATTTTACTTTTTTGTTGAAAATATGTCCTCTTTTTATTGTTCGTTTACCCATTCAGGCTGATGCAATAGTTGTTATATCCAATCATAATAATGAGTTAATCCGATGCAATATTTTCATTCGTCATTCAAATTTGACAGTTTATTTCATTATGAAATTACTGACCACTCTTACATATGCAATGACCGTCTAGTGGACGCAGGTCCATCCTCGTGGTTTTATTCCAACCCGGTGAGTTGTTTTATATTTATTGAACATTTTGTATTATTTCATCAATGTGTGTGAATTAGTTTAATTATTATGAGGTTTATTTTATTCATGTTTTGTAGTACCGCTTGTTTTGTTCTGTTTGTGAAATATTGTCATTGTTTTGTTTAGGTCTTTTCCGTCATTGACTATATCAGCTTTTTATGTTTTATAGTCAGTCTCCATGTAAGTGCTGTTTCGTACGTACAGTTACAATGTTTTATAAAGCTACACACGTTGTAGAAGTGAAATGGTTTAATATTGTTCAAGCTTTAGAAAGAAAATGTCTATGTCAATTTCAGTGTAATATATTTTCAGAACACTTGCTAGATTATTTCAAAACACAAACATAATATGAAATGGTAATTTCAGTTAATTCACAGACTTTACAAACTCATATATATATATATATAACAATTACATTATTGCACACGAACAATTTTGAGAAATCAATATAATAAAAATGTACAACTACAACGAAAACCACAACTAGCGGCTGGTATATTTTTGCATCTGAATGCTCACTTTTTGATGACCTGATTGTTTTCCCTTTCTTTAATTAACTTCTTTTGTTATGAAAAAAGCGGAACAATAAATTTCTCTTTGTGTAATATATTGTTTTTAGTTTTTAGAAAAGAACATATATTTTATTAACGTATGTCTATTCAAACTTTTATATACATATATATATATATATATATATATATATATATATATATATATATATATATGTGTGTGTGTGTGTGATTTATTATAGCTCATTGCTCATTTTGAACAACTATCGTAGACATGGGTCGATTAGAGGCTATCACGAGCTTAAACGTTTTAATTAAACAAATACTACTTCTGTATGTTTGTTTTAAATTAAAATATGGTTTGAATTCCAAATGTACCTCAATTCTTATTGTTTAGAAATAACCGGTATACATAAAAAGTAACCTGTTACGTGTTATATGAAGGCAAGAATTGGGCACTTAGTATAAATTTGAGAACGCTTTTAAAATATTTTAAATATCTCGTGCCTGTAAGATTGCGTATGTGAGCGCTTGAATTCATAATACTTTTTATGTCAATATGCCCTTTGTTTATTACAACCAGACACATACCTCTCACAGCAATCTATTATACCTGTCTGTTAAGCATGATGAAGCCCTGGGAAATCCCGTACTGAAGCGGTCGATACCCCTGCAAAGCTTGTTTTCGTATCGGATAAATGCGGTGTGCAAAATTGTCATTGTATTTTGCTGGTTTTCTGATTGTATTAGATTCCGTGAAGCTTTGTAATTGGTAGAAGATTTTTGCTTTATCAAGTTTATGCAATTACTAACGCCGGGAAGAATTAGCTGTTGCGTTAGAAAGACTTTCATGTTTTAAACTTCCTGGTGAAACAAACGGGAAGAAACAATTGTTTAGTATAAACAGTATTTGCGATGACTATCTTAGCCCGGGCCGGCTTACCTGTTATCTTATGAACTACTTCTTGTGTTTAACGTCCTTGTGAAACACATGTTTAGTCGAAATAAGGCTAAGGCAATTCAGTTTTGAAGGCAAAGATAAATAGGTGAGGATGTTTTAGTGATCGCGTTTTCTGGCTTTTTCTATGCAGAATTATGAGCTTTTAAATTGTCCTGTTTGGAGTAGCGTTCAATATAGACTAACATACTGAGTTTTAAGAACGTTGCAGACAAAACCTGTTTCAATGTTTTATGGTTGTATTTATGGTTCTAGTATTGTAAATTTACTCCGCAATAATAAAAAGAACAGCCGGCATATGTCAGAACATTTATTTATTCGTCGTTGGAATCGTAACACTGAAAAGTTCCTAATATACAGCCGATCTTGAAAAACATGTTATTGTGTTCGTTGCATAAGTTAAAAGCAAATCGATCTAACAAATTAAAGCTACGTTATTTGCACACTGTTATAGGCAGCCTTTGTTTGAATGTCAGTAAGTGTGCTAAATTATTGTTTTGTAATTCATCTTGCATGGAATTGGCTAATAGAGCTACAAATATGCAGTCATTGAATTATGGCCCTGGTAAGAAAACATTTAGAGTGTGGCTTAGCTATGTAAGAATGAGTCATCCCGTGAGATTGCGCGGACATGATATTTATGATTGTTTGCATGTAGTTATTCAAAACTCCTTAGGTAAACAAAACGTGCAATATAGTTCAACCTTAAAATCGCATACAACACACATTGGATGGAAGTACGCAAATAGACTTTTTAATATTCCTTGAGGCATTAAATTACAAAAGCATTACTAATAATCGAACAAATAGATGTGTGGGTGTATAGATATAAGTAATTATCTGTTCAATTTAAGCATACTATGTGTGCGTTGAATATATGTTCTTACCCATTATTGTTAGAGGAGTGGTATTTATTGAAGGAAAGTTAAACTCATAAAACTAAATAACATTAATATATATGCAATCATGTCATAAAACATTTTTTTAATTTAATCAGAGTTATGTTTTACTATGTATGCATATATTCAAGAGATAAACGGGTTTAATGCAACAATCGATGTTAAAGTTGACCATATAATCCTTAAACGCTTCGCTTACTAGATGAAGCCTTCTCTCAAAAGGTTCCCTATGCGGCATGCTGATGCCAATACGTAAAATATTTTACAATTATTGCGCACGATAATGTTTTGATATATTATTTGCAATTTATGAAATGGATCCGCCATAAGGTAGCCCTCTTGTGTAAGCTGCCGAAATGGTTTATACTTCTAGTTTACCGCTTAAATACCGGTAAGTATCGAACACCAACTTATCCGATGCAGCAGAGTGAACACTTTACGCGATACTTGTTTGACAACAGTTTACTATTAAAAGTGACAATCAGGAATATTTTTTATCACGGTTTACTTACATTTGTCTCATTCAGAATCTAGCTTTAACTGACGAGGTTTTACTGTATTGGTTTTGCTGTCCTTGTAGATCCATATATGTCGTTTCGCAGGTTGAAATAATTTCGCTCTAAAACTAGGACGAAATAATCCATTCAAATTTATTGTTCTATACTCTAAACAGTTTCTACGGTAACTATAATATTTTGATTATTTAATATAAAGATGGTTTGTCATTTCCTTAACCGAGTATGGAATGACATAATTTTAATATTGATAATCGTAAACATTTACTCCATGATGATGTTTAAATAATTAAAATTTTGGGCGCCCATGACTTTGTCTACATTTCTCAAAAATGAAAATGATAAATAATAGGTCGTGTTACAGGCTCCTTCTTATTATTTTTATGTGTTATCACTGCAAATCACTCGATGGTTTTGTTATGCTTCTTGCTTTTAGCGTTGATACATTTTAAAACATTTAGAACGAGATCGGCATATTGTTAAAAATTTATTTATTTGCTAATAACAAAGGCAACCCAATCACCAAATTCAATTATCAGGTAATGTTTGCAAATCAAGGTATCTTCAATTTGTAAATACAGCTATCGAACATAATAAAACGAGAATATTATACATTGTTAATCCGAAAATCCGATTTGCAAATGCATTAACAGGAATTTATTGATATACATTTTCGTTCTTTTGCCCTTGGGAAATGTTTTTATATTGATAACAAATTATGATTCATGTGAAAATAATATTTTAAAATCTAAAGAAACGTTTGGTATTAGCAAAATTATTACACAGTTGTCCTTATTACAACATCACAATAAACAGTAACATGTTGCACTAATAAAGGTAATTATCACGTTCATGTAATATGATAAATGGCATGCAAACAATAATAATTCATAAGTGAATACAAACCATAATACTATCGTCAGTCAAATCGTATAAGGAACATTCCGGTTTTGCACATACATTGATTTCTTATTATAAAGATGTTACATGTGTATTGGCGCTTAGATTTAGAGGAGTATTTAATGTATTTTGGTGCAGAAAGTAAACTTTAAGCTCACCCTGTTCACGTTCAAAACAGTTACTAGTATCTCATAAAAAATCATATGCGCATTATGGTATATATTGGGTAAATATATATGGAATAACAAACTTCTTATACATTATTACGAAAGGATCTCGTCCTACCATTCCCTTGTCTTTTATCTTCGTCATATGTACAATTAGCTATGAGAACAGAGCTTGGAAATATTAAAAAACAAAAAAATAACCACACTCTTATGTTAACCCACTGAGCATCCACATTCATCATTTGAACATGGTATTCTTACATGGATATGTGATTTCATCATAAAATACTTTATTGTATTTTAACATTGGAGGAAGACATTTTATGACATTAACTACCTACACTTACAAGCTTCAATATACAAAAAATACGGACATGAATCTAATCAAACATAGATAGAGCAAGCATTTATCAATTGTAAAATATACATTATATGTTAGGATGTAATTTTTTGTACGTGGATTCATGTGTATATTTTATAAATACATACATAAACCATACAGCAATATGCACACAGCATGATAATATCAAACATCATTAAAACATGTACTCATTTTAATAGTGATAAACGATATGTATCTGAAATAATAAAGTCAATAAAATCTTCCTCAAATGCATTCCATCAAGGAAGTTTGATTATTGTATTCTTGTATCAAGTACATTATGAATTGGCATATACCCGACATCCCTCGATGTACTCTTTCATGAACTGATGACAAAATTGATATTGTGCCTGAAAAGTAGCATTGTAAACAAATTGAATATTCAGCTGCACCAGCAGGAGAGAAACCTTATTGCAGCATGTTTTCCTATTTGATGATATGGAACCAAAAGATTTACGAAAACACAAACCGCATATACTAGAGTGGAGGAACTCATACAAAATAAAAACAAAACATTAACGTAAAACAATTCTGCCAGTAAATAAAATCAGTATGAATGTGGGTTTAGTTTAGGACATTGCAATATTTTGTTGCATAATTCTCCAAAAAAATATATAAGATTATCAGTATTTATTTTAAGTATTTTTAGGATATAAAAGACTTCCATGTTTTGGCTTTATTTGTGAAACACTTACATCCTAATTTATATTAAAGCTATTGACCTTTGAAAACTAAAATTACCTCGTTAGTGCTTACTTGATTCCTCCGTCTTCTGATCATCCTCACTGTTTTTGCCACAACCACCTCCCCGTCCTGCTTGTTTCGCTCCACCAGACACAATAGAACCGCAAACAATCCACTCCGGCTGTATCCGTCACTATATTGGTACACACAATACGCAATGCTCTGAGCTTTTTTATAATTAATTGAATAATTAATATCTAATGAGTAGATATCTGATATTTTATGTCCGAAACAAGAAGCTCAATGGAAAACTATCGGCAAAAAAGAATGAGATTTTTCAACTCATACCGACACTTAAGTATGACTGGTCTCTCACAGACACTTTCTTGGACATCAATTAAAACGCTCATAAGGTATCTGCTGTTATAGGTATCCAATGCGTTCGACCAGTGTGTATATCTGATAAATCTCACTTCAAAACTCTCGTGCTGAAAGTCAATTACATGTAATCACTGTTTCACATATACGTGCAAAAACTGATATATGAACAACATTATATAAATCGATGCCTTACCTCAGCAATATGTTTAAATTTCACAACGGAGTCCTGATAATGCTGTTTCTGAGTTTCTGAAATTGTTCTGGCTGTGAATGGTCCGAACAAACAGCTATCATTACTGCTCGGCATGTACGGTTCCACCTTTAAACAACACATTCATATACAATGTGTTTGAGACTTTGTACATTTAAAAATGCTTTATGTTAAGGATTATATTATGAATCCCAGACGCAAATCGGGATGTGGATAATAGGCGTGCCCTTCATCAGTCAAAATGTCCGTCCGTTCGTGTTCGTTCTTGCCCGGTCTAAACCTCCGACACTTTGCCGGATGGCCATTAGCTATTTCTTTTGAATGTTAAAGGTACAATAGGTTTAGTTGTTTTCATACAAAGTTGTGTTTACTCGCAGATCAATTATATAACATAGTAACTTAATGTAAGTAGAGAAAGCTGATACGTTAGATATATAAGTAATGAAACTAAGTTTGCAGAAGATATTAAGATAGAAGTTATTGTTTACATTCGCTTGTCTTTTAGTCAAGGCAAGATACCGATTGGGTACACATTAAATGGATATAAACAACACAAAATTAATCATAAAATATTTAAATTGGGAGTCACCGACACATCGTTTGAATCCAAAGGATTTTGCACCAAATCCAAAGATGTAGGGAATTTTTAATTTGCGTTTTGCTTTTCTCAAATTAGTGTTTGTTATTAAACGTATTATTCATAGCTATGCTGTTTATGTCTGTCAATGTTATGCATTAAAGGCCAAACTGAAAGAACTGTACAAATATTCTAACACGTCCCTTTAAAGATTGAGTCGTATGTTTGACACCTCACTGTCAAGTGTAACCTGAACCTCATATGAACGGCATATGGTACATTGTAAAATTGTTTGTTTTTTAATGTGCGACACTCCGCCATTTGTGACAAGATGTTAGACAATCAAATTTATATTGAAGATACATTATTAGGGGTTGGTTTATTGTATTCACAATTGCACCTAGTTTGTGATATTAACATAACCCGTACATAATCTTGCACGTGATTTTATATTTTTCCTAATATTGACATTACAAAAATACCGGTTCTTACCACCAACACTTTTTTCTACCACAGTAAGCACGTTTTATTAATGTTTTTTCGAATTCGATTGTTACATAACGGGCTTTCCTCTGTAGCACATTTCGTTAAATTTATGTTAGATATACTATATAATTATTTCAACACGCGAATTAGAATAATCTATAAATTGGGTTGAACGCCATACAGTTCTCAATTTAAATGTCATATATTAACTGTTATCTATTGATAATCTATTGATAATTATAATCACACTAATGAATTAATAGACTACGCCAAAATTTCGCAACAAACTGTCGCACCTACATGTACTACATGTATCATTAACAATAATTTATCATTGAGCAAATCGATACGCTTTATCAAATGGGAACTTAACAAAGGCAATCTATAATGTGTTTGCGAATTTGTGCTAAATATAACGATTACCTCGTCACAGAAGGTCACCACCGTTGTAATAAAGTGGTCGTGTAGCAATCGTACAAAATCAATTTCAGAGCTCACTCGTGCACTTTGGGTAAGTATCAATCGATCTTTCTTTCGGAATGTCTAAAACAAGAAAACATCGTTGTGTCAATTGGTTAACTTAAATTCATAGTTCATATTGACCTGACAGAGAGCCGATAAATAAGGGTGTACGGCTAACGAAATGTTACTTACAGAAATATACACGGCATTGATATAGTCGTTATGTTCCAAATATTTAACGTCAAATTTAAAACAGGGCGATATTTGTCATCTGCAATAAAACAAATATTTTATATTAAAATTCTTACGTACACAAATAAGCAAAAAGTATGACCAATCTTCCTCGTATGCAAGTTATATTTAATGATACTTTTTCCAGTACAATTCAACTTATCGGAATGTCATAGAACATGTAAACATGATAATACATAGTGATGCAACTAACCTGGGACAACGCATGGGTCAACGTTTGTATTCACATTGTCGGGTTTTTCTCCGTCTAGGACCATCATGTATTCACCGCCTGTTTCAGCTTCTACCCGATCAGGGACGTGGGATTGGCAAACTTTCGATAGAAACGTAAATCAATACTTTCTCGCGTAATGATGTCACCAAAATACACGACTGGAAGTATAAGATAGCAAACTGCAATTATGAAATGTCAACACGCACGCGATCGTTCTCGAATGAAAAAGTTAACATAATTCTAATATTCAACTGATATTCCTGGTTCAGCGATTCATTTGTGCGTTTGTTGTTTATAAAATCCTTGGGTGTCGACACTTCGCCTATTGAACAAATGGCGTCGCACAATACTTCGTGAAGGTATAGGTACTGGTTCTGCATGACATATTACATATAGATGCAATGTTGAACACCGTTGTAATGATATGTGTATTACTGTTGTTTTCCGAAAGTAATATATTTTAATTGCTATTATTAATAAATTGGATTTGTTTGTTATTGATATATACACGCGATATATCATGTGGTTGTAAGAAATATTAATAGTGAAAATTGATTATTGTATTGAACCTTGGTCTGAACCATATTTATTCTTTGTTGACGAAGAAGAAGTACAGCGTCAAAAACATTTATCTGTTTCTCTGCCACTCCTTGATCGTAAAGATAATCAAGTGCGATTAAAGTTCCCGTTCTACCTACGCCATAACTGAAGAGAAAAAAAACATACATACACGTTGACACAATCGGACGTTAATATGAAGAATTGAGCGTCAGTATGCTATTATGGCGGCTGATTTTTGCTATATCTTGATGGATTGGCGCAAAACCCCTTAAACGAAAGAACGACACATACCATAAGTGTCGCGTTGGCGTATAAATATGTCGCTCTGACGCGTTCGGGTGTTAGTACTCTCCAAACCAGCCAACACGCAAAACGACAAATCAGATGAGGTAACAAGAAAATAGATGGAGACACACTTGCAGTTTAAGCGAATCTTATTTGTCATTATGACGTGTTGACAGGTTCACAAGTCTCAAACATGCCCACACAAAGGCACGTTACATAACATAATGTGATTTTGGTGCGTAGAAGTGTCGGTCTGATAATAACATGGCACAAAGCTAGACACCATGTGTTTTCATTATATTTAATGTTAACAATTACGTGTTAACCTGCAATGCACACTCCAGGGTGCACTGTTTGGGTTTTCAACATGGCGAACCTTTCTCTAAAAATTGCAAAATAGATAGAGCTATGTCCGGAACATCTTTGTCGGGCCACGCGGTAAATTGTAAATGAGTGACCGTGTGCTCTCTAGTGGAACCCGTCTGCAAAAAAAGTTGAACAATCTACACATGTATAAGTATTTAAACAGGAAATAGAGAGAGAATATATAAACACAAGTATCATTATAAAAAATGACTTTTTCCAATTATGACAAATTTCATTTTGTTTTTTGTACCATTGTGCAGTGCAACGTGCGAACAACAAAGTTTGCATATGTGTTTTCCGAGATGAGTTGTATTTTGTAATCTTCATACTGACAGTTATTTGTAGTGCTTGTTGGCCAGTACTGGAAGCATTTTCTCTGTTAACAAATCAATGACAAGTAACTTCTATATTTCATTACGTGGCATGTTTTATTACATGTAATCCAAAATATAGTGTCTGGTATAACATTGAAACAAACGCTTGACATCACAAACACGAAAGCTTTACCTGTGATTGCTTAAATAGGTTTGTAACCATGGGTACAATCCCGACATTTTGCTCCCAAATCATACGCCAAAAATCGAAGATAGTCCACTTGAGTGGACCTTAAGGTGAGAACATGATTCAACTTTAGAAAATCTTATTTGCAGGAAAACGCGACTGTTTAAGCAGAACTATGGTTATTTGTCTTATATTTAAAGAAGGCAACTAATGCACATTACACAACTTACATTCCGGACACCTATCCATCGAATTCAAAACGAATTCGAATACAAATAAGGTAAGTGCATTGATTGTTAATGATCATTGCCTACCAGTATGCAAACATGATCATGGATTTATTGACTGTATATTTAAAGAAGTGTAAAGATACAGTATGACACTTTCTTAAACTTATATTTTAAATGTTATTTAAGCTAAGGCGTATATACGGAAACTTGTTTTAATGAAACAATTAATTGCAAATATTTTATGAATCACGCGACCTGAGTGTGGAAAATATATATAGCAATACCTTGGGCTGCAATGCACTTCTTTGGTGACGAATAACCCTATAATAAAATTATATAAAATTAAATTTCATTAAACTCAACTGGCAGTAAAAATCAATAATTCTGCTACTAAAAATATGGAAATGGATATTACATCAATAAAACTGGCATTTATGAAGTCCGTGTCGATATCGTTGCCAATTATAGACAGCTTTACACGATTGTTGTCATCTGTAAGTATACATGCATTTAATTAAACTCAAGTAAGGTCTTAAAACATCAGGTCTTTAATTGTTTAATTCGGTTTAGTTCATACACATCAATCCTCAAAAATGCACTATTTGTAATTACACAAATATTGAAATAAACTGGTTTCTACTGGTTTCAATAATTTAATTTATTGCATAACATTTTAAAAAACACCAATACAAGATTATCTTATCGTATATCAAAATTATTAGCCTTACAGTTAAGTTGCATAATAGTGAACCTAAACAGTGTTTAGATAAGGAAAAAGTGTTACATTAGAAAAGATATTTTCTTTATATCAGCACATGTTTCTTCAGCAATAACACAAATGATAATGTATATTGGTTCTATGCGAACTGTTTTATTAGCTAAAATACACTAACACGGATACATTTTATTGTATCTGTTTTTTGCTACGTTTGCAGACTTCAATGCTGTGTCGGTTGAATTTTGTATTAATTCACTTGCGGCACTCAATGCCTATAATATATGGTGAAAGCACTTGCTGAATCAAAGCACAACAATGTATATATTATGTGTCATTGGCCCTCTTAATGCATACATACGAACTTGGGAAGTGCACTCATACAAAAACACGCATGTGCTATATGCAAATCTATAGTAAAATATGTTTTTTGGACATAACATCGAAAATGCATTTTAATCGGCAATGTTCTGACAAAATACTGGCTAGACTTAGCTCCCTGTTGTAATCTGTTTCATGTACAATTGTTTCATAGTATCGGACATTCTGATCTGTTGCTCAGATTTGTTACTTTGTGTATGTGCTTGTTCAAAAATTAAAACTTAATGGAAAAACGAAAATCCTTCTCACGTTGTTCTTAAAATATTTTAAGTAAGCGGCATATAAAACAGTTGAATAAGCTACTACTAATCCATAAACAACCTAACATAAATGTGTGTTACGTGATTAAAAATCGTAGCAAACCGTAGCATTACACTGGAATAAACGTGACCTACCTTCTAACGAACACCGGAAATTATGAGACGTACCAGCACTTCTTGAAGGTTTTTCGTAAAAGAAACGATACTATTAGGGGACGATATATGAGAGTAAGTGGTACCAAGCAAACAAAGTGCACGCTTTAAAACGGTTACCTTGTAAAGGCATTATTAACAATACAAATGTCGATAATAAGAAATCTTACACTAAATTCTGTAAAAACTTCGGTTTTATTTTCTTTAGCTCGCATATCAACTTCTCGTAAATTCTGAATATCGATATCCCTACTTCTGAATTTTTTTTTCTTTACGAGATTATCATATATTGGATCGTGTTCAAGTGAAAATGAATCTCGTCCATTAGTATTAAAGTTTACATCAACATCTGATTCTCCTGACAGTGGTGCTTCGTCAACAAACGGATGACGGTGAGAATTTTGAGAGTCCCCAAATGGACCACTATGGAATTGGTTTTTAATATTTCGCCTAAGAACGGTCGCTGCTGGAAAATGTGAAATTGATGTATGACCTGTCGCGGACGTTATTGCTGACTTTGTAATATTAATTGTGTTGGGGTTTGGGGTTAACATACCTACAATGCATATATTACGTTTTTAAATTTTAATTTCACACTACCCTTAACAAAGAACACGCGCATTTCATACAACGCGCTTTCTTACCTATATTTTCATATACAGTCTTATTTTGATTCCCTGTCCGAGATCTGTAAAATGGGTTGTTAAATAGATGAACAAGATTTATATTTCGCATTTAGTTAAACAAACGATAAGCATAGTTTGATTGTTATTCTATAAATATTGTTTACTATGTTACAATTTAATTTTAAATCGTCATTAGACCAAATAGAATACAATTGCGCGCGTTGCAAAGTGATTTTGTTTGCATCATAATAATAATTGACGTCTTATTCATTTTTTTTATGGCATTCAATATAACCTTTTTAAACGTGGTTCAAAACACACACGTATAACGTGCAATATCTTCTCTGAAGAAGAATCTTTTAGTTCTGAAATGACGCAATGACATTATATTTTAATCCTCTAAATTCACAAGATGAGTAATATAAAAGAAGACACTCTCAAATATACCATAACGTACACGATAAGCGTGAAAGGAATGCGTTAACATAATGTAATCATTACCTTTTGGTCTGTGTCTCAAATATACTATGACGGCAACTAAGAAACAAATGCCGGTCATGCCAGCTATAACACCACCGATAACCGCTGAGGTAGATCCTTTATCCACTGGAATGATACATACCCAATATAACGTGAAACAAAACGTTATAAATGTTAACAACGTGTTGTAATATAGGAAACAATAGGACGCACATGCTTTACTTTATTAAGAACACATTTACCGATTTCCGAAAGAGTCGTCTCGATATTGTTATATCGTCAGTCCAACTAGAGTTGCCAATTGAGTTTTCCGCCCGCACCCTGACTCGGTAAGTTGCTTTTGGTCTTAGAACAATACCACGCCGAAATTTTGTGTTAACCTATGACATCTGTCAGCAGTATTCACGTACAATATAAAAGTGAACAATCTAGAAGTTATGATCAAGAAACCTGATGTACGATTATAGTACAAATTGATTGTTTGCGTTTGCAGGCTTTCATGTAACTAGTATGTATGTTTGTCGCAATCAAATAGCATAAATAAAATATGCAAACACTTTTATAAATCCAGCGTTGAGGTAGTGGTTAGAACGCAGAAAGGCCATGACACCTCGAGGTTCCATGAATCAATCGATACTATACAGCAAATCAACTGCTTTCTTAAACGCCATGGGTTTCGTTACAAACTATCACTCCTAGCCTGGTCGTCCGCCGAATTGAGTTTCATGTCAACCTTTGTACTAATAAGTGCTAATTTTATAGTATGGGCATTTTGTGACGATTAGATTTATCAAGCCTATAACCGAAACAGTGTTGTAACCATTTTAAAACCTTTAATAAACATATATAAATGCAATCCATAAAACGTGCGTTTTTTGTGAGCGATCATGTCCACGACGCGAACATGTCCACACTTTTTTCTTCATAATTACTGCAATTCAGCTACGTTCAAATATACAATAACTTCTGGACAAGTGTTAAACTAATAGAAATATTATATTATTATATTATGAAATCATTTTTTATCACTTTACCAAATCGTCTTTTAAATGCCACGAAAAGCGTTTCATATGGACTCAAAAGTACTTGATTAAATTTAAGCGACTGTCGAAGTGTACAAACTGTTATTTTCATGTAAGTTTCCAAAAAATAAAGCTTATTGCGTTTAATTTGAAGCCAATGGTATTTTACTGATATAACATTGCCAAAGAATTTTAATTTATTAAAGCCGGGACAGCCTCCTCATCGTGCCGTAGAGTGGCTACGCCGCTGAAAATATATCCCCCCAACTGGCAGTTATGTACGGACCACAACGGTATAGTTGTGAGGCTGCAGAAGAGTTTAGCCATAATATACGAACCCATAACACACGGCCACGGAGGAGTGGATAGTTCCGTTTGTCGCGCATTTACGATCAGAGTAGCTATCTGACCATATGGTTTTTCAATCAATTCCATGAAGATGCATAATATGTGTACCAAAAGCACCGTAGGCCAATAGCTTACTATGGACATTTTGTTCTTGTGCGCGCATCCTTCATTTACCATATTTTCTTGTTCCAACACTCACATTTAATCCACCCTTACTGACAAATCGTGTTACAATGATCGCGGAGCGTCCATTATTTCAAATAGAACTATCGATAATTAAGTTGAGAAGTTTACTGTTCTACAACACCATAGCTGGCATATGTTTAGCGGAACTATGCATACATTCATAACAATTTTACTACCACTTATGATTTTCCCGTCTACGGACATTAGGCCTGGTATGAAAAACCCCGATTCCCCACTGATGAAATGTGTCTAGTCTTTTCATAGAATGAAAAAAGTCTCTGTAAGACGTTCGAATAGTTTGTGACCAAGTATGAAATCATGTACAATCTCATAATACATACCTTACTATATAAAATAACAACTTTGTACATGTTTTCCATGTCATTATCACCATTTCGGGGTCGTTATTTATAATCGGCCCTCAGAATGTGTGCGCGTTACTTTCAACCGGAGACAAATGGCGCAGATTTTCAGTCTGTGCCACAAATCAACGAAATACTCAATAATAATTTGATTATTTAATGAAAAGTAGAACGCAATTTGGTTGAAACAATTATCGAATGAAACTGAAAATCTGCTTCACATTAGCTTGATGCCTATATTTTTGCTTTAACAGGATTCACCAAACAGCAAAATTTCAAACATGTAAAAGACACACTTACCTCTATGACATCTTTAATCCGATGTTTTTAATAATAAAATAACAACGATGTGCAATCCGTTTCTGTTATTCTATCAGTTTATCTATATTTATTTTTAATCACACGTTTTTAAACGATTGTAGCGAATGCTAACCGTTAAACCACTGACACCAAAAACACGATTTACAAAATCGAATGACTTGTCGGAGCGATTACCAGAATTCTATCAAAGCTTTCAATTATGCACGACAAATGCACAATCCCAAATACGTTTTTGTTTTCTTTCGATGCTTCAAAAAAATTTATTATAAACCGTTCACGTCCGACTAGCTAAAACTGGTGTTTTTCGTCACAGAAATTACGTCACAGAAATACGTCATAAATTGCGTAATCAATTGAATGAAAATAAAAGAACGGGAAGCTGGTTCTGAAATAAATTTTAGAAGAAGAATCCACCAAAGATAAACAAAACAAAGTAAGATATATATTATAGACGTAAATACACGGCTGAGCCGGACCGGGCAGTGATAATCGGCTCAGCCATGTATTATCCTCTAAATAATGTCCATACTGGAGGGTCAACAGAGCCTGCGTACCGAGAACAAAGATTGACCAATGGTCACTCATTTAGAACAGTGACCAATGTAGCAAGTCTCGTCTCCATGCAAGTTGATTCTTAACTCCACAAAGCCTTTCAAATACTTTACTTTCAAGAATGTGCTGGGAACATCGTGTATACCTTACTAAAAAAACAAACGTCAAATTAGACACCCAAGAAACGGACTCGAGAGCGATTCAAATAAGCCTTAGGCTTTCTATGCAATCGAGCTTAAATAAATAGGTTTATAAAAACAATTTTGCGATTTTATTAACATTCAGCGCTGTATACGCGAGAGCTGAGGTCGTTCGAGTATATCGAGTATCGATACTACTATTGTACCATAATTTCGAAAAGCATATATTTCATTAACACCAAGCGCATTCGAACACCAAGCATAATTAAAAGCATTTCCTGTTTCGTACAAAACACAACAACATTTACTCTTTACTCGGATGCTCTTTCAAAATATATCGTTTATTGTCGGTGGAATGTTGCTATAGCATGTCTTGGTAATTCAATTGTAATCAGATGACATGATTATATACATAAAAGACATGCAAAACAAATTCCTGCTTGGGCAATTTTAATAATTTAATTTTAATATTTGTCCATTACGCTACCTCTAAGTTGATATCGACCTGATACAAAGGTGTCTGATACATCGTTGAAATCAGGTTAACAGGCGTTTATAACAGTAAATGATACATGTAGTTGGATTAAATCTCTGCCTTAAAAACCAACCGCGTGATGCTAGCCTAGCCACGTGGTACAATAATTTTAATGTTGTTATTTTTGCTTCTTTAAATTTAGGTAATTATTTTTTTTATTTTGGATCTAAACTAATGCACTATTTTCAAAATGTAAAAGAAAATATATTTCTTTTCATAAAACAATACGTAAACCAATAAAATAAAATCCTACCAAATAACCAAAAGGAACGACAGCTCTGCGTGGAGATTGATATTTTGTGAGTAGTGAGAACAGTTTAATAAAATCATCAATCACTTATTGTGCAGGCCAGCTTTCATGTATCGGTGTTTCATGCTGGGTCATAAAGGGCACTCAAACTTTGGGTTGTTTTTGTGTCTTTTCTATATTGTAGTCCTTATTTGTGCTTCTTTTTTAAACGTTTAAAAGATTTTTGAAGCGACTTTTTGTTATTTAATAATTTATGAGTTTACCAAAATTAATCATGAATTAACAGGGATATATTTACAATTTAGCATTGATTCATGTACTTACTTCTTATGTTGTGCATTGAGTTTCTGTTATTTTAATTTTTTAAAGCTTTTTTTGAACCAACAAGGACTGAAGATATTTGTTATGAAAGCTAGGATGGCTTATCAGACTAGGTGTGATTATGTACTTAAAGCTTGTATCAATTCTGGAGTCTCATTGTAGGTTGTGTGAGTGTATGTTACACTTAAACGCTACACTATATAAATCATGTTTCAAAAACACATTTTCATAGTTACAAAAATTGAAAAAAGCACACCAATCTACTTTGTTTCCGTTTAAACAAACAGTAAAAACTTTACAGATACGTATAACATAATGTATCCATGTTCTTTATATTTTATTTAATAATTTATAATATATTACTTAAATTTGAGTGACTGTAATTCTAACTTTGTGGAGCATAATATACACAACTGTATGGTTAAGGCATTTGTGTGCACTCGTATTATAAATTTGTTATTGTGTTATTTATTAACTCTTATGTTCAACATCAAATGAATTAAACAAAATGTGATTGTAGTAGTTTTACAATACTATATTATGACTGCATGCATTTATAAAACAGCAAAAGTGACAATTAATTCAATGGCTTTTACAACGTCATTCGCGTTTTAAATATCAATAACATATGCATGAAATCGGTCAGTCATGGCTGCCGGTAATTCAGATTCTTATTATGCTAAACATCTAATGACGTCACATCTGTAAACATGGATTTGTTATCATGTTTTGGAAAGGATCAGAAGCATCTGAAAAGAAGATCTGAAAGGCTTGGTCATTTCATACATTATTATAAAAAAATATTCCGATAAAGTATTACTTATAGAGCCTTTGGCTTGGGTCAGAAACTTAAATAACTAATTAAGTTTCATCTTAACATGTTCATTCATGAAGAACATAAGCATTGACACAACTTTACCTGTTACTCGAATCAGTCTCAATAAAGTCGTCATTCCATTAGCAGGAGGTGTGGTGATCTTTATTAAAAATGCTCCAAATGCATTTTTACTAGCTAATTAAATCAACTATACTTAACCAGAATTTTGCCCGCCACAAAGGCCAGTATTCTATTATTTCCCTTTGACCTCATACAGTTTTAAAAGACTTAATAATACATTTTCATATTTTAAAAATGTCATAAAATATGCTTAATAACAAATCTTAAGTGTTTTGAATAATCATTTACTTAGAATAAAAAATAAAAAAATGAATAAAAACTATTGCCTTCGCTGGGATTCAAACACATTCTAGTGTGCTTCCACTGAACAACTGCATGTACACAAACTTAAGTGCTTATCATTTAAACATTAATGTTATTTCAGTACTAATTGTATTTATCCAATTATCAAGGAAAAGCTTTATTATTTTACCGATTTGAATGATAATCGTCCATAAATCAATCAATTTTTTTTTTAAGTTTTTAGTAAAGAGTGTTAATTGACTTGTTCAAACATTATATGTATATTCTTAATTGATCTATGACAATTATTTTTAAAATCATAATTTTATCAAAAAGGTCCATTTAATTTATAAAGCAAGGGCACTTTCTCTATCAGAAATCAGAACATCTGGCTAAGTTGGTTGCACCAAAAAAGGTCCCTGTAACAAGCTTTGTCTTAGGTAACATGTAGACTTTTGCAGAGAATGTCATAAGTTTTCTCAGGACATCAACACAACAGACAAGAATGGCTGGACGCCAGTACATGCGGCTTTTTACCATCGGATACTTGACTGTTTACAACTACTCAACAAGCGCTCTTGCCAGTATCGACGAGTGCGATAATATTGGGAATACCCCAGGTAATGTGTTGGTATTATATTAAAAAATTTCAAAGGCCGCAGTATGGTAATATGGTAGATGTATTGTTTTGCAATTACGCAGGAGGTGTTTTGATAATCTTTCTTATTCGAAAATATACCCAATGAACAAATTAACACTCTTCATTTTGTTGTCATCAAACAAATAGGTTCAACCTCAAACTGCTTGTTTATTGTGGCAATTTTTAACTTGAGCAATAGTGTTGATAAACTTAATAGTTTACTTCAGATTTTATTTAAATTTATAATGGGTATTAATTTTTGTCAACCTTAAAACGTTTATATACATGTATATTATAATAAATATTTCTTGTATGGTTTTCTTTCTTTAGAAAAAAACAACGAATTCTATATATTAAATAATCATTCAAAATGTTACTTTGTGATTGATACACCTTTTATTGTATAGATAATATTGAGAAAATTGATACTAAGAGCTTAATTCAGAAAAATATTCAATGTGATACACAGGTTATTTGTTGAATTTATTTGATAATCAATCAGCTGATAACGGTTGATTTAAGTTCACTACGCAGAAGCCGAGGGTCACCTGCCCTGCCTGAAATTCCTCGTCAGCACAAGTATAAGCCCCACCCACGTGCTGGGTGCGCGTAACGACCTGGGGAAGACACCCAAGGACCTCATTCAGCAGTTCTACAAGGACGCCATCATCGAGTACATCAACGGCATCGAGGGGGAACGGGATAAACCAGAACAGACTGAGAGTGAGTCTAGGATGTATTCACCAATATATATATATATGCTCACACGTTTTCCGGTTAAGGCAGTTATATCTTAATATTAAACATCTACTAGAAAGACCCCTGCAAATGCAGAATCGACAGAAACGTCTATTTAACATCACTACGAGGACTTGTTAACATCCAGGGACCCTAGCAAATGACTGCCTTCAAATGCAAACACGTGAGTACAACGTCATGCTGTTACTTTTCTAATATAAAAGACTCCTTCGCTTATCTACGCGATTGGTTATTGATTTAAAGACTTTCTAAGTATTTAACATGAAATTGTTTTGATAATATAAACACAATAACATATAATAAACATACATGCATAAGTACATATTGTGAATAATAAAGTTAGTTACGATTGTAATCATCGAACAAAACGTTAATATGACGTGTATAAACAAATTCGTACACTTAAATAAAAAATTAAAACAAAGAGAAACTAATAGTCAGATGTCCTTTATGTATGGGAAGTAGCAAAATGGCAAAAAGTGTTCGAAACCACATAAATGCATTTTCAAAAGTACACACACACACACAAACTTAAAGTTAAACAATGATTACATCTTTCTCCGCATCCATACATCCGTCCATCCAACTATCCATTCTTCCGTCCATCCATCCGTCCATCCAATCATATGTCCATATTTTTGTTGATTGGTTATTGCACTCTTAGGAATATTACAAAGTTACAGGGGAATGGAAAATGTACTACAAAGAACAGCCGGATGCCATTAGCATATTGTTTGCTCATTGAGTACGTTGTAGTATACTTTAGAGTACCCGGGGTGCTTTTAGAAGGTGCCTGAATCGACAAAGATCAATCAGAGCATAAGTAAGAAACCTGATCAGTCCACTGATTATATCAAAACACTAAAACCTGTTTTTGCTGAAAAAAACTTTATCAAAGTGTCCTCACAGCTAATTGTGGTTCAATCAGACGGTTAATGACTATATTAAATATGATAATATAAATAATAAATAAATACATTTACCAATTAATTATCATGAGCGAATGCGTACTATTAATATGTTTTCATTTCAGCTAGCAAGCAGGGATGCTCATATAATGAGGAATATTCGAACGTCCGTTCGACGAAATGACTTGGTCAATAGAATTCGTGGTCAGATTTGTCCGCGTCCTGTGTACACTTTTGCCAGCTTTTAAAAAGAGTAGAGAGTATATTTTAATCAATCTTTACAACATTAGACCAAGCACTTCAATAGTAATGGCGCAGATTACTTCAACATCAGAGGGTCAGACAAAATACTTAGCCAACAAAATCTACCAACACCTAGTCAACTCCTGTTCAAGGGTGCAAAATAATTTGTTGAACGTTCACATGCGTAAATACTATGTATATATGTTTAAATATGTTTTGATCTCATATCTCTTTTCATCAACAATTGTTGACATTTACATATCATAAACATATATCAACGACTTCTCTCGTACATTTTTACTTCAAGCAGGGATGCTCATATAATATGAAATGTGGAACATTCGAACGTCAGTTTGACGAAATGACTTGGTCAATAGAATATGTGGTCAAAATTGTCCGCGTCCTGTTGACACTTTTGTATATCAATATTTGCTTTAAATGAGTCATCAATATATTTAAATAATGGGTATTTTACTTTCAAACTTACAGTTAAATGAAGTTGTTTTCGGAGATGTGTAAACTTTTTACAAATAAAAAAATTGTAACTATAACCGACACAAATCACATGCAAATGTCTTGACTGAGAAAAGTAAACGCCCATACTACAGACAAAATAACGCATGTAGAAACAACTACTGATAGTTTCGCCAGCTTTTAAAAAGAGTATAGCGTATCTTCTAACCAATCTTTACAACACTAATCCAAGCACTTCAATAGTAATGGCGCAGGTTACTTCAACATCAGATAGTCAGACAAAATACTTAACCAACAAAATCTACCAAACAGCTAGTCAACTCCTGTTTAAGGGAACGGTAATGCAAAAGAATTTGTTGAACGTTGACATGAGTAAATGCTATGTATATATGTAAACAATTCTTTGATCTCCTATCTCTTTTTATCGACAATTGTTGACATATAAATATCATTAACATACATCAACGACTTCTCTCATATAATTCTACTTCTGTTTTATATGTTATGTGATTTCCATGATTTTATTTAAGAGTATTTTGTATAACCCATTTGTCATATTATTATGCACAATACTTTGCTATGCATAGTAAAATCTTAATGCACAACTCAAACAACTTTGATCATTTCGATACATAAACATACAAATCAACTTAAAACTCCTATTCGTATCCAAAGTTTGATCATTGCTGATACTAATCATATAATATGCAGAGTACACAAGTTTTGTGCATCAGTATATAATTATTATTATGTTTTTGTATTCTAAAGTGCAAATTAACGCGACATACTAATATTTATTTATAAAAAGAAGAACTGCAAGACTTTGTCATCGACTGATGTGCTGATGTAAATAGACATGTATTGATTGCACAATTATTTTTATTTTTTTCATTTATATATTATGAAGTATTGTTTATATTTTACTCAATTAGTAAGTGCATGCAGGGATGCGTAAATGCGTATGTGTGCTCCTGCAAATACTTGAAACGAGGGACTTCAGTGGTTATGATCTCTAACAGTGGGCTCTCATTTGCAGAATGGAGATGCCCTTACTTGTCAAAATACTTATACAAATAAACTGGTTTTTTTCATGCTTATATATATTCATATCATTTATTAAGTGTAGATGTGTGCAAATAAACGAACTTAACTAAAACAGTAGTAAATTTTGGTCATGTTCTTCTTTATTCTGTCATATCCAATTTTATTCCGAATATAAATAAAGCAAACCTTTAGCTTATCCTGGACAACGTAAATCGAAATGGCCTTAATGTCATTACTCAACAAGGACATGCTGTTTTGAACAGTTTTATATAGCAAAGTAAGTGCACACTATTGCTAAAATGACCAACAATCCTTTAAGGTGTTATTTACAATGCTTGCTAGGAGCAATCATTGTGTTGAGGAATACGACTTTATGAGCAAATAACATTTTTCTGTATCCACATGCAAATATATAGGGCAGCCCATACCTCAATTATGTGTCATCAACAGGTGCACGTAAACCACTTAACGGTTGTACATATGTAGTTCAGTACTTTCTCATGATGCAAGCGGGGTTTATTGCTAAAGTAAGACACTAAGTTATGGCTGTACTGTGTTCATGATGTTATTATTAAGAACACATTACACTACAATCTATAAATAAATACTGAATGCAACTATGGTTTCTTTAGCCTTTTTGTTTAAATAGTATCATTATGGGAAGCGTAACCATTGGGCATTCGTTTCGCTGCATCGTTAATTATCGACTAGTACGGATGGATGTCTGGTTCGGACACGTAATTATTACATTCCGATGGCGTTAGCCCAAGCCACGAATTCGCAAGACACTAACATGGGGGATTAATACATAATGTGAATACTATTTCGATTTTAATATGACATGAAAAAACAAACAATAAATAAATGAGTCTTTAAATAATAGTTCATGGATATGTCCAGGATCTTAATCAGATGTGCATATCGGAATACAAAACTATGCGTAAAATCCTCATCAAATGTTAAACTTAGAAAGCATGTGCACTATAACTCATCAGAAGTTAAACTTAAAACGCAATCATCATCAGATATGATAATTGAAATACACAGAGAATGGTTTCAGATTAAGTATTACATTTACTCTAGTATGTTAAAATATTATTCTAGTATGTTATTGTTTGCACTGTGCAGTTTACAAAAGAAAATAGCCGTGTTCTCTTTCAGAATATGCATCGGCAATCTAGTTTTATTTTTTTTTATTTTTTAATGTAAACCAAAAGCGATATCAAATGCTTGAATGGACAACAACATACCAACATGTGTTGGTTTGTGAAGATTTTTTTTGAAAGAAATTGAATTCGTAACCTACGAAGCTGTGAACTGTTTATGTTCATGTTCTCGTTGTTCTTATGACAGAGAAATACTAAACAACAGAGAAAACAGTTGGGTATAATACTTTTACACCAACACATTAATTCTTATACAATATATTGGATGTGTAGAATTGTCACATTGTAATTTTAAGGAGAACACAACTGTTACTGTGTATCATGATATAAATCTTCATCTGCCTTACGTGTATTACTTGTACCAGCACTAAACTCATGGCCAACACATATATAAATGTTACCATGAATGAATGTTGTTTTTGCCAACAAGTCAGCAAATCAAATAGTGTTATGAACAAATATATTTTTTTCCGATTTACTGAACTTTGTCGTTTTGAGTATGCAAACTGTACTCACATGGTTGACGTATACTCTTGCAAACACATTTTTAATAAAAGCGTACTAAAATGGTGCCCACATGGGTAGCATATGCCAAAGCTAATATGTTTTCACATACCATGCACTGGAATAGTTCTTCAATCAGAGCATGCTCGGCATGGACGTCGCCATCTTGTTTGTCACGTGATTACCCCCTCTGTCAATTGTAAGCGAAGATAAGGAAATGTACGTTTTTCATACGCGGGACATTGACTTGTACCCATATGCTTAGGCTGGAAAATGTTTTCTCTACAAATAAACTGGGCATGGTAGGTTAAGAGAATAGGCTTAGAGAGATACAAATAGACTACCCGGGTACTACTGGTCTGGTGCCCTAATGCTAAGCATAGTCACAGAAACCTCCTTTATTCTTCAGGGGCACTCGACTGGTATTCGTCTTGTGACATAAGTCCAGCCTGATAGATATTCGCTACCAAGGTTCGTTACTTTTCAATGATTTCTATGCCGCATTGTATCGAAAATGTCAACTATGAGATGCAACTTGTCTGGAACAAATTATTCCTTAGGCACCAAAGGCAATGTATACTTGCAAATATAGCATATACCCAGTGTGAAGACCACAATACTTAAAGGGGCCGTCCAACATATTTTTTCATGTATGGGAGCATGTCATTAAATGCTTTATATTGATAAATTTAAACATTTGACCTAAAAGTTTCCAATAAAAAAACAAGAATACAATTTAAAAAAAGGAAAAAAAGGAAAAGTCTACCAATTAGACCACTCGACCATCCGTGCTCATACAATCAGGGATGTATTTGATACTTTATATAAGCAATTCTCGTAGTTTCACAAAATATAACAGCAACAAAACTCTCCAAATTAGTCAATCGTTTCGCGTTCCAACGCTTTATAATTTTCAGGTTTTTAAATCTCCAAAATATGCAAATAATGGCTATTTTTGAGCATGGTAAATATTCAGTATTACTGTTTTCTTAAAAATATCATAACTTAAACGAAAATTTGCGAATCTGACACAACTTTTTAAAATTGTTTCAATGTAGAAAAACATAAACAGGCCTCTTTAAGCATCACTTTACAAACACCGGCACAGCACAAATCGATCCGCCTTGTCTCTCATCAGGTGTTTGTTTCTACTAGGTAGGCTGCCTTCTTATGTTTTCCTGCCGTAAATTCTGCCACATCCATTATCTCTATCCAAACTGAATAGTCACGCATAACTGGTATTCAACTGTGGATAGTTTTTTGACGTTTGATGCACTTATGAAGAGTTCTGTAAAAGGTAAGCATTGCAGTTTAACATCAATATAACTTCAATTGCAATTGCAATTCTTAATTCCTACATCGTTGAAACGCAAAACCGCCGGACGGTCCCATCCTTAGGTTACCATTTTCTGTGAAAAACGCAAATTAAATTTATAAAAACAAAAAACAAACAACAACATATATATGGAAGCATATTTGTGCCACCACTTAACAACTTAAAATAACATGACAAAAATGGAGGATTTCGCGAAAAAGACATTCTTTTCGCGAAAACAGATAAATGTTCACGGAAATAAATATATTATGTTAACACGAATTTATGCATGCTAGTGCTCTAAACTGCCAACAAATACAGATAAAATTTTCATGAAAATAATGTAAGATTTCGCGGAAACAAATAACTTTTCTCCAAATCAGATAACTTCATAAAATTATGAATATAAATTCGCGAAAGATGCCAGTTATATAAAAATAGATGCTCTTCAATCGGTGAACATTGTCTTTATCCTACAGACCAAGAACTGGAGTGTACGTGCATACTAAAGCAAGTAGTAAGTTTCCTTTTATTGTTTTATTTTTAATGTAAATGCATCTTTGTTGACGAAAATACATGTAGCTGTTTTTACATATTGATTTTCAGACACAAAAATGGAAATTACTGGGTGAGAAATGGATATGCGATTTTTCTGTATTCATTAATGCAACAGTCTATACAGTGTCAATGTCACATTTAGAGTTCAAATGTCGAAAACGGTACAGTACCAATGTCCCCCTTTGGAAAACCACTTGTTAGACCTTTGGATTTTGTATTTGAATAATAGATCTCGAATTTTCTTTATGGTAATTCCAGATCATGCCCGCATACGATATTCAAGACGCCGATCTTCAGGGTATGTCATCATCACAGCTTATTGTTTTGTATCGTCAGAGAGGTTATTCTATACGTGAAATTCTTGGAGTTATGGCCATACGACATGGAAAAATAGCAAGCGAACGATCAATTGTCCGAGTCTTGAAACGTTATCGTCTGACTAGAGGCCAAAGTCAGTACAGTCTCGAAGAAATTATTCAAGGAATATTGCTTGAGTTATCAGCTTCTGGTGAAAATGCTGGTTACCGGCAAATGCGTCAAAGACCCCTGATAAATCATGGAGTTGCAGCTGCATTTGCGATGGTTCGACTTATTTTAGGAATCATTGATCCACAAGGTGTTGCATTGAGGCAGGCGGGAAGGTTAAGGCGGAGAATTTATATTAACAATGGTCCCAATTTTGCAATCCATTTAGATGGCTGGGACAAATTGAAGCCATACGGTTTTTCAATCCATGGAGCTGTGGATGGATTTTCCCGTAGAGTGTTGTGGCTGAAATGTTATGATTCTAACAAAAAGCCGATGTACATATCTAGCTTTTATTTCGACTACATTAGGGAAATTAATGGCATTCCAGTTCGGGTTTACGGTGACCGCGGTGCAAGAAATTCTATTGTCCGTGATGTGCAAACGGCATTACGATGGACAGACGCAGATCAGTACTAGGGAATCATAAGCTTCGTCTATGTTTCATCTAACAGGAATGTCAGAATTGAGAGGTTTTGGCGAAGTCTTGGAGAAATGTGTGGAAATGTCTGGATGAACCATTTTAAAGATATAAGTGATTTCGGAGTACTGGACACATCTGATAGCGTGTACTTAGAATGCATTATATACCGTTTTCTTCCTGCCATTAGCAAAGACCTGAATGAAGTTTGAAATATTTGGAATACTCATTGTGTTCGTCGAAATAACCGAATTTCATGTCCTGCAGGAAAACCTGAGGTGTTGTTCTTTCAGCCAGAAGTATATGGTGCAAGAGATTGTAAAAAATACCACTGGTTGACAATAGGGAATTAAATGATGTGGAACGAGAGTATTCTCAACGCCCTCCAGAACTTGGTGTATCACAAGAATTCCTGACAATAGCAAGAGCAGCTGTCGGAGATTTGAATCTTTAATACCCACCTAGAAACAGAGAAAAAGGAACAGAGCTTTTTGCTGCAATAACCATGTACATTGAACGCCTCGTTTAACACGGAAATGAAACAAAAATGAACTTAATGATACTTCCTTACAAGCTGGCTAACTTGTGCATTGGTTGACAAAATGTCAATTAATAGATATAGTTGTGTCTGAAATCAGAGCAAGTACTAGGTTTAAACAAGCTGTTGCCTTTGTATGCGCTGCCATTGCCATGTATGATTGTGTGTCAATAAAACCATACATATTTTGTCAGTTTCGCTTTAAAATATCATTTAAATATGTGGCCAAAATGCTAGCTTTATTTGTTATGAACACCCTGAAATTAAAACAAAACAACACAAACCAGGTAACGGTGTATATGGAATAAATACCGTCACGGGGGAAGTAGTGTTACACGAAGGGTAGGGTGTCTGGAAATATAATTTCTGGATCACTGCACTGTTTGCGTAACACTTCCAAATTTCATATGAACGGTGGAATGCTTCTGATCTGCCCATGTGTGACAATCGCCCTTATACTGTCAAATAGTTATACATTTTTTGGCCATACGGTATGAACAAGGCAACACAAGGTGTGCCTTGATACGGTTCTGTAGAGAATAAAGATAAACGAGAGAAACTGACTCATTACGACTGTCAAATTTGATGTCATTGTGTCTTGCAGTCGTGTCAGAGGGCTGTCAGGTGTCATTTTCTCGTGTTACCTTGAATGCAGGGGTTGTCATAAGGCACTTCTCGTCTTTCCTTGTTCCGCCAATGTGGGACGAGAATAGCAGTTTTATGCCATACAATAAGAGTGTTTCATATACAAACGAATTTTCATTATGCAGTAGTCAACATGTGACCTTGACCTTTGAGTAACATACCTCAAACACACCAGTACATATGGATAAATACATCAAGTGTTTTGTACAACTTACTATTTGTTAAGGTACAACTATACCGTGTATGTGAAAGTGCAAAGGTACGTCAGAGGTGGCTGTATTAGTTGAATTTGTTTGATGGTAATGAAGATGATATTTAAACAAGAACCTTTCGACATCTACACACTCGACTTTTCTCGGGGCAGTGCTAGATTAGTATTATAAAATGAAAATCTAAGTGAAAAAATATACGTTGGATATGGGGCATAATTCTGCCAAAATATTTTTTGGATAATCTGTCTTGCAAGTTTGTGTTCCTCTTATGATAGTTAACAACAGCCCATTGTATAAAACTTGGATTTCATATCCGCCGGTTATCTTTGTCCACTGCTTAAATTTGTTCAAATTGGTGAAGACCTTGGTTAACTTTAACAACAACAAAAAAAACAATATCCAAAGCATGTGATGGTCTCGTTAATCTTTGTATACAATTGGAATCCAAATTTAATTATCCAAAAACCAGAGATATTAAAAAAGATAACCAATGATAACTTTTAACAAAGTTTACACAACTGGCTGCAAGTGTTCAAAGTTAGAGGTGAAAACCTTTGATAGTTGTTGAGAAATGGACACCAGTCACAAACTTGAACAAGACTGATGTCCTCAACTACAATGGTCTGACAACGATAACTCAACATGCGTCGAAAAGTAGAGCTTAACACATTAACATGATTATGTCAATCAAGGGCAAATAAAATACATAATGACACTGTTTATTTTAGAAATTATTTAATTAAAATAAGACAGACCTTTTGTCATATCACAGCATAGCAATCAACGTGAAATCAATGTTATTAAAACGTTAAGAAAATAAGAAAAAAAACAAGAACTCCGCGGACGAAACGTACGCAGGCAGGACATGAAACATGGTACCATAAATAGAGATTTAACCTATAAGTCTTAGTGTGACCTTGACCTTGGGGGTAGGGACCTGGCTGTTCAGCATTACACATTGGACAATGATGATGGACATTTGTGCCGAGTTAAATGAAATTCACTTTAAAGATGACGAAGTTATGCTCCAGACACGAATGAGACATGAAACTGTATCATATATGGAGATTTGACCTATAAGTGTTACCTTGACATTATAGATAGGTACCTGGGTGTTTAACGCGACACATCCTCTAATGTTGGGGAACATTAGTACCAAGTTAAATGAAATGCGCTTAATAAATGACAAAGTTATGCTCCGGACACGAAACATTGTACCATATAATCATATATGGACATTTGACCTATAAGAGTGACCTTGACTTTGGAGGTAGGGGCCTGGTTGTTAAGAGCGACACATAGTCTTATGATGGGGAACATTAGAACCAAGTTAAATGAAGTGCGCTTAATAAATGACGAAGTTATGCTCCAGACACGAAACATTGTACCAAATAATCTTGGAGGTAGGGACCTGGGTGTTAAAAGCAACATATAATCTAATGATGGGAAACATTTTTGCCAAGTTAAATGAAATTTGCTTGATAAATGACGAAGTTAGGCTCAGGACACAAAACCTTGTATCATATTGTCATATATAGACATTTGACCTATAAGTGTGACCTTGACCTTGGAGGTATGGACCTAGGTGTTAAGCGTTACTCATCGTCAAATGATGGGTTGGAAATGTGCTAAGTTAATTAAAATTCGCTTTATAAATGACGAAGTTATGCTTTGGACACAAAAAATTGTATCATATTGTCATATATAGACATTTGACCTATAACTGTGACCTTTACATTGGAGGTAATGACCTGGGTGTTGAGCGTGACACATCGTTTCATTATGGGGACATTTGTGCCAACCTAAATAAAATTCGCTTGACAAATGACGAAGTTATGCTCCGGATACGAAACATTGTCATATATGGACATTTGACCAATAAGTGAGCCCTTGACCTTGGAGGTAGGAACCTGTGTGTTAAGCGCGACACATAGGCAAATGATGGGAAACATTTGTGCCAAGTTAAATGAAATTTGCTTGATAAATGAAGATGTTATGTTTCGGACACAAAACATTGTATCATATAGTCATATATAGACATTTGACCTATTAGTGTGACCTTGACCTTTAAGAATGGGAATTGATTGTTATGTGCGACTCATCATCAAATAATGGGGAACATTTGAGCCAAGTTAATCAAAATTTGCTTGATAAATGAAGTTACGCTTCGGACACCAAAAACTGTATCATATTGTCATAAATAGATATTTGACCTATAAGAGTGACCTTGACCTTGGAGGTAGGGACCCTGGTTTGTAAAGCGCGACATATTGTCTTTGATGGGGATCACTTTTGCCAAGTTAAAATAAATTTGCTTGATAAATGACGAAGTTATGCTCTAGACGCGAAACACTACCATATTATCATATATGGACATTTGACCTATAAGTGTGACATTGATCTTCGGGGTAGCAATCTTAATTTATGGCGAGACACATCATCTAATAGTAGGGATCCTTTGTAGCAAGATGAGTGAAATTTGATTAGTGAACCCCACGTAAGGTATTCACGTAAAGGGCTCTGAAGTGCATCTATTTTTAGATCTGGCAACTTTCGCGAATTTTTTAAGGTTTCGTGAAAAGTTTTCAAGAAAAGTCTTCCGTTATTTTACTCTTTTCATCAAAATGTATTATTTCCAAGGTTTCATGAAAAGTTATCTGTTTTCGAGAAAAGTGATTTATTTTCGTGAAAACTTTAATTTATCTTTATGTGGTGGCAGTTCAACACTAAATGTGGTCTGGTAACATATATTTAACGCAATACAAAATGATCGTGTTTAATTTTATTTTTGTGTTTCTCGTTAAATCTATGTTACCATACCAAATCCAGGAGTTGAATGTTCGGCTATTGCTATAAGGAACACTGATTTTCTTGTGTTAATTTTGTTTTACGAAATATCTTGCGAAATATTAGTTGATTTTAAGTGTTTATGTTTCTTTAAACGTTATGTAGGATAATGTGTACGTACTCGCTATAAACTGCTAATGGCAAATTGCCAACCATATTTAAACATTACTGCACAAAAAACTTGTGTGATATTGATAAATCATTTTGACCGTGCTCTTTGAAAAGGGGGTCTAATGCATTTGCGTAAAGTGTCATTCAAGATTAGCTTGTGCAGTCCGCACAGGCTAATCAGGGACGACACTTTCCGCTTTTATGATATTTTTTGTTTTAAGAAAGTATCTTCTGAGCAAAAATCCAGTTTTGGCGAAAAGTGTCATCCCTGATTAGACTACACAGGCTAATATGGGACGACACTTTAAGAACATGCATTCGGCCCCTTTTTCACAGAGCAAGGCCCATTTATACTCGTGGAATATCAATTTTCGGTGATTGCTTGGGTTGACCAATCTATGAATTTAAAGCAAAAAAGTCGGAAAAAAAACGACGCAAATTCCTTTTTTTTTTCCAAAATCAGAAAACCACGAATCTACGTTTCCGCGACACATTCATTTTTAAAAGATCACGAACTTTAATTCCCACGTATATACATGATTTTACAGTTTTTCAGAGCTTATTGTTAATGGTTCAACTTACCGCCGGCGAAGGATGCGTCGGGTCCTTGGAAAGCCTCGCTTTGAATTTTCTGAAAATGAAAGCCAAGAATGTAACAGCGACCACGAGGGTAGAGGGGCCGAGAATTATCAGAACCAGCTGGATGGGGAAAATATTGACGCTGAAAACGTATTATGAGCATCACTTTAGGAAAATGGGGCTTAATGCATGGGCGTTAGGTGTCGTCCCAGATTAGCCTGTGCAGTCCGCATAGTATATTCAGGGACTACACTTTCTGGTGTTATAATAAATTGTTTGAAGAAGGTCTGTTCTTTGCGAAAACCCGGTCCGTCATAAGCCTATCAGGACTGCACAGGCTAATTTATGTCGATACTTGGCGCACATGCATTAAAAAAATTCTCAGAGCGAGGCTCATATATATTGTAGTTCAATAAATAAATATATTGGTTCAGAATTGTATGTGATTTTTATTTGTAATATATTTTGATTGTATTAAACAACATGACGTATTTATTCCATACGCAAGAGTTAAGTGTGAGTTTGATACTTCGTAAGAGACATGTTACAATGTACTTGTTAGGCCACGACTTTTTTTTTATTGGGTTACAAAAATTATTTTGAAAATGGTCCATCGGGCGGTCGAAAACAAAAAAAAAAAACATTGGAAAAATAAGTTAATACTAATAACATCAGAACAAAGACATCATATCTTTTATAACCTTAACACAGAGAAGAAAAATCAAATTATGCAATGAAACACATCTATATCTTTAAATGAAATGAGTCACCTAAAAGCACCTTTTGTTACATCAGGCAATTTTAAACACTCCATTAAATGACATGCGTTCTTCTCCCATTAAAACGAAAAACTGCGCTTCATTTCCGTAATTCGATGCGCACCATTACGCAATGCGATGCCCGTTGCATAAATCTTATATAAGATAAACTACTCATACACAAAGTATGTGTTTGCTCATATTGGACTTATGACATCGTCCATGAAAAAAAATCGAGGTAGATCGATCCCCGCGTCGTCGCGGTAATGTTTGTTAAAGTTGTTGTTGTCATGAAAACTCGTTGATTTACAACGCAAAACGTCTTATTTGAACTGACGCGAATTAATGCAATCATATTTGTCAACTTGGCTTTTGCTTTATTTTGATAATTTAATCCAAAGTTTAATGTTAGCAAGTGTTTTTACTGGAATTTTAAACAAGGAGCCAGTTAAAGTCTTCCGAAAATGTGCAGTCTGTGTGAATTGACAGTTTGACGTCATCAAAGGAAAGCCGCTTGCAGTCGTAAGCAATAAAGCCACAAATTTCGCGCCGACACAATTGGCTTCCTTTGTCAAGCAATCAACATGCTGAACCAATCGTGCGTTTGTTTCTCAATTGCAATCCTCCAATTTAATAATAGCACGTGCATAGCTCCGCCTTCGAATCTTTTGCAGAGAACGGAGGCGGAGTTTAACGGTTAATTGAGCTAGTATATTATGCAAGTTGAGTTCCGATTTGCCGAAATTACTCGACCCTAAGCATTAAAACGACAAATGCATTTATCAATGATTTTCCGAGATATACCGATTTGTTCCGATTTCCAAACTTTCTGTACAGTTCCTTTAAACTATGGCGGACGTGTTTACAAAATTCCTAAACACATATATCGTAAATAATGGCATTGTTTTATTGGATTATTTATACTAATTATCAAATTGCAAGGTAATACTTTTTTATCTACTATAATATCGGGTTTGTTTAATATAATTAACATGTTAAACAATATAAATGCGTCACAGACTCGGAAATAAATTTTGATGCGGTCGACATTTTACTGACGCTGATTTTCCTATTGTCTGTAATTAAATAAATTTTGAGAAATGCCCATAAAAGGACTGGTACATACTGTGTCACATTGAAAAATATCCCGATCTCTGTAATATATGTGAACCAATCGTTGATTGTATTTACTTGATTTTATTCACAACCGTACTCAAACCGGATCGTTTTTTTTCTCGTTTCGCTCGTTTTTCAGTGCGGTCGGGAATAAAATATATAAAAAAAGACGATTTTCCGATTTTATTTTTTTTCCCATTTTCCAAAAATTAGGGTCGGCGGTTTTGTTACCCAAGAAATATAAAAGTCGTGGCCTTACGGATTAATATCATTTGATATATAAATAAACAGGTTGACCTACTTGCAACACGCGTTGCCATTGTTACCGCACTCGTGGTATCCGAACCCACAGTAGACTTTCCCGTGGCTTTAGCTAATCATGGACGACACTTTACGCATATTTTATTTACATCGTACGCACAAAATGACAGGAAAACACAGGAAGATAGAATCAAGATGAAGTACCAACAGCCGAACCGTTCAATGGATTGATGCGAAAATTATCACCGTGATATGACTTTAATAAATCTTGAGAATGACTGTGATAAAGAATTTATTCAAACTAACACTCATATATTTGAATTTGTGAACATGCCAATCTATGTACTGTATGTGTGCATAACATTTACCTCTCTGACTATGACATAACCAATATAAAGTACTGGAAATTTAGTTTAGTGCAAATAAAAATTACATTTGTTCCATAAAACATGTAACGTTAAGTTTCTTATGTTTAGCTCACCTGAGCACAAGGTGTTCATGGTGTGCTTTTAGGAGCACCATTTGTCCTTAATGCGTCGTCAACATTTTTCCTTGTTAACACTCTAAAGGTTACATTTATTGCTTATTTGTCATGAAACTTGGTAAGAAAAGTTGTCACAATGATATCCTTTTCGTGTTTGAAACTGGGTCACACCTGGTCAAAACCTAGGTCACTTGGTAAAAATAAAGAAAAAGATTAGTAACACTAGAAATAACATTTATAGTTCAATCTCCTTGAAACTTGGTCAAAACGTCTTAATGATATATCAGCTTTCTTTGGAAATGGTTCAGTTTCGTTGAAAAAGATGGCCGCCAGGAGGGGGGCATATTTGCTCACATGGCTATAGTAAAACCTTTTAAACACTCTAGAAGTCACATTTATACTTCAATCTTCATGAAACTTTGTCCGAACATTTGTTGTTATGATACCTCTGCTGAATTCGAAAGTTATTACGGTCCGTTGAAAAACATGACCACTAGGGAGCGGGGCAGTTTACCTTGTATGGCTATTGCAAAACCTTGTTAACACTATCGTTTATAAAAAAAACTTGCTGCACTGATGTTGTCTATTGGAACTTGTATCTGACAATGTAGAAAATACCCTAAGCACTAGTTGTAATGCACCACATGCTGAAGTGTACAAATGCATAATTTCAACATTTTGCTAGGCTATCAACAGCAGTATATTCTGATAGGAAGACATTCATTTACCGGGTATAATAGATATAAAATATATAATAGATATAAAAGTCCTCAAAACGCTTTAATCCAGTAAATTCTTCTTGAAATATCAAGTATACTTGTGTAAGGAGTATTTGCTGTTTTTTGCTAATGTCTTATATCTCCCCCCCCCCCCCCCCCCAGCCCCATCAAATTGGGCACATGTCCGGTAGAAGTTATTTTATCAGTTATTTAGCTATTCGAGTCAATAAAATATTTTACTTCCTGCGTGTGGCCAATTCTGACCCCAGTCAAGATTTAATAACACATACATGTAGTCGAGGGCCTCTTTATGATGCTTCATATAAAATATAACACTAGGTCATAATGACTTCGTTTTTAACATTAAATTTTATTTTATGACATATCATAATTTGTATTTGGCATAAAATAGCACAAAGCATTTTTAAAGCATTCGGAAAGTCTATAATCTGAGAAGAGTTAATATTTGAGATGTAGATATACAACTATTTTATATCTTAGATACATTAGTACAAACTATTTTATGAATAAGTATCTCGTTAAATTGTCTGCTTGTGTTGTAGTATTCTAATAGCTTTGAGATTACCACGATATCGATTCCACTTAACTGTTCGCTTTTCGTTTTGATTGATCCATTGTTAATGTTCAGAAGATACTCAGATTCAGTAGCGTCATGAATGCCACGGCATATTTTTTCACAAGATGGCTGCTGCTCAAAAAGAGCTCTTGCAGAAATGCTTTTCTTTGCTCGCTTTTTGGGTGGAGATAATTTATACACTGATAAACGAAATGGTGACTTAATGGGCGTTAGCACAGGTGTAATTTGTTGCAGACAAACTCCAATGTGACATGCAGTTTGGTGTAACTAATCGTATTGTTTGCGATGTTTTCAAGAGCTTTCTCTTCAAACGATGAAGCGATCGACTTTACTTTTTGCGCATTCTGAAATAAAAAACCGCTATATATAATAGACATCTAATTATATCAACTTATTTGATGACATCAATATTTTATCTTCACAAAAATAATTACATATCGACTACCAAATATATGTAATTCAGACTAAGATTTACATTTAATATTATATACTACATATATTATTGAAGCTTGACAAAAATCACTGCAAGCTCAGAGCTGCCACTGTTTCGAGCCGAGCATTCTATTTTTAATAAGCACTCACATGTGCCATGTATGTAAAAAGAAATGTTAAGTTCAGTTTAGTTTTACTGCAAACTACATTTGGTCTTTTTAAATATAAATATGTGAAAAGCCAAGGATCTTTCGTCCAAATGACATGCCTCGTATTACATTATTGTCATGCCTTTATATATATATATATATATATATATATATATATATATATATATATATATATCGTCCCTGATAACTAGTGTATGCATGGTGTATTTTTAAGTAAACATTGTTTGTTTTTGTATATCAATCTCATTCGAAATGTGTGCGTATATACATATATTATAAGCATCCCTATAATTATATAGGTGGGAATGCAGCTATGATTTGCGCAGAAAAGAAACATAAAGGACATTAGTCAGCATATTTTTTTACCTGATTGATTCGACTTAAAAAGTTTTTTCACCGTATTGTTTGTACATTATGTATAATTTGTTGAATACTGATGATTTAGAATTATTTATTATATTATTGGTAATTATGCTTAAACTGTTTCAATACAAATATCTTATACAAGCTATCTGACTTACCAATATTTTTTGGTAAGTTGGATTTAGTTCATGTTTGTTCAAATCATGCCACATGACTTAAAACTGGCCAAGCCTATATATGTATATATTGAACTAACTTTATATTTTGCCAAACTTGTTCAAATCATGCCCCACCCTGGAGTTAACTTCATTTAATGATATATCTGCAGAATTTTGACATGTTTCCAGTTGGTTGAAAACATGACCAGGGTCTTCTTATATGGCTATGGTGAAACATTCTGTCTTAATCTTGATTTTTAGCTGATATGATATGAACATAAGTGGTAAGCATATCCGGAATGTTTCTCTGACGTCGGTTTTTTACAGTTATTAACAGTGCAATAGTGTATATGTGTATTTGTTTGTATCGTATGTTGCTTTTTTAAAAGAAATAATTAATAACAAATATATATTTAACTTTAGTAAATTTATTTTACATTTACCGATAACAAACAAGAGAGAAACAAGTCTAGATTTATAACTGCGTTTATTTTTTTTCGCAAAATCATATGTTTAATTTTGAGTAATTTATTTCACATGAAGCGATAAAATCTCCAAGATACAAACACGTCTAGATTTATATCGGCATTTTTGTATGTGTCGCCAAATTTAACGGTATGTAAGTAAATTCATTCTCGCCCAAATGTGCATTACCGACTGAGGTAGTATACAGCATGTTTACTTGTTCATTAATAAACGTGAACGTTGTTTACACAAAAGTTCGACCCTCTTGAGTGTGTGCACGTAGCTTTCAAATCAATACATCAAAATCGTTTCCTGTTTACCATAAAGTGTAAAAACCATTGCCCTTATTTTACTTGTTATACTGTGTAATTAGCATATGGTAACAAACTTTCATGATGGAAAGATCCGGTAAGGTTTGTTACGTATACAAAACCTGACAGTCAATAAAATGTAAAAAATGAGACAGTTGTTTTCTTTTTATTTCGTTTTACTTGTGAAATTGCGGATATACAGTTTTATTGATGTTCGGATTCTAATATGTTTCTTATCGTTAACATATTTGCCAAACAAGTAAGCTGATATATGGTTTATGGTTTATTCAAAATTTAAGAATTCAGAGTTTAACAGTGTTAATTAAAAGTGATATAATTCATATTGTGTTATGTCGACCTCTAATTAATAACGGTTAAAAAACATTCGAATCTTATTTAAGTAATTATTTCTGATGAGAACTACATTATTGTGTGTATTTTTTAACAAAGCCTGGCTTAAAAAGGCAGTTTGAAGTAACAAATATATGTATTGTCAATATTCCAATCGATGCCAGCCTAAATCTCGTATAGTTCATCTTGATATCATCGTTTTCCCGCAACATTATTTCTGTGAATAAATGTTTTCTCAGCAAATGAAAACCCACCGAGCGATTATCCGGTGTCTCAGCAGCAGTTTCAAACTCAGCAGCAGCAACCACCGGCCTTCACTCAGCAGCAACCACCGGCCTTCACTCAGCAGCAGCAACCACCGGCCTTCACTCAGCAGCAACCACCGGCATTCACTCAGCAGCAACCACCGGCCTTCACTCAGCAGCAACCACCGGCCTTCACTCAGCAGGCAGTTAATTACGGACAGCCAGGCAGCAAGGAGCAAGCTGGCTACATACAGCCAGGCTATGTCGGAGAACCTGGACATGTTGTTGTAAGTTAAACATGCTTTACACAGGGCAGGTTATGGAAATTACGTTTCTTTTCACACGATGGGTCGTGACACTAAATACGTTTAACCATGAGTGTAATGTAGACTTGGAGACTTTTCTAACGCAAAACTTTTAAAACTTAATAATTTAGTAATGAGATAAGATTTTTATTTAAAATTGTATATGTGAGTGTTGTACTACTTATGTGCAAGCTCATGATAAAATCATTCATCCATGACGCTCGGACGCTCTAGCACGTGCGGAAGGTAGCCTTCAACATGCCAATTTCGCGGTTGCGCTTCTGAGTATTAATAAGAGCCATATTGCTTTTTGAACGAATTGTATGTTGTCCTGGTGGTAAGAACGCACAAAGAATGATGACATTGAAATAATATTAGAATTATACAGCGTTTCACCATTCAGTGCGTAAATAATGAAACCATACATGTACCTACCCACGTGCTTAAGCGTCAGATTGTCACGCTTGAATAATTGTATCGTGGGCTGAAATAGATGGCAGTCAACTGATCACATATCCTTTGCACACCTGTAACGTATTAGAACGTACACGTTTTTCTCTCCTCAAAACAGGGGCGATTTTTTTTACAGAGAACGACAACAACGTTATAGAACGCATACAAATTTCGTTGTTTCAAAACCTGACCCCAATTAAGCGTAGGAACCCTGAAACGTTTTTTCTTATATAATACTATTATCAATGTTTGCAAATGAACAGAAACTTCATCAAAGACAAAAATTGAATAAAGACTGCGACGTTCTATTGTTCAATATACAGTATGTTGACTATAAACTTATCAAATTAAGTTTCGACCATTTATGGTAAATAATTGAGAGTTAAAATCAATAAATATTTAAATGCTCAAAATTCATCTTAAAAAAGCAAATGAGTGGTATTTGGAAAACAATGATTTTCTGTCGTGTGTGAAATAAACTTTTTAATAAGAAAATTCTGTATTTCGGATGTTTATATTACAACGATTTGGCAAAGACGATCAAATCATCCAACGGATCATGTGTAATATTGTTTATTGATCTGTATTAAAAAAAAATTAAATACATATTTTGTACGCTACAGAGGTTTAATTGCTATTGACAAAGTTCGTAAAAATACGCTACAGTTCTACTTAGTATTCTCATGCACTTCAGTTTTCAGTTGTATAAAAGCGTACAAATACGGTAGAATCCGCTATGGGGCATCCCTTTCTAAAACAAATTATACCGTATTCAAGCAGATAATTGTTTGATGATAAACAACTGTGACGGGTCAAAACGTATTATAGGCCCGGTTTTCGTTGTAAACCGTAAAATGTATTTTTTTTTAACGCGAAAATCCGTTACAGTATTGAAAATTGAGAAAAACGTGCACGTTTAACAACGTTGTAGTTGTTACCTTTAAAAAAAGCCCCGGTTCTGAGGAGAGAAACATTGTAAACGTTTTAATACGCTACAGCGTTTCGCTGCAAAATTCGACCAGGTGCCTAAAGGATATACAATTTTAATTCAAATTGTTTGTCTCATTCCTGAGGTATTTAACTTTGAAAAGTGTTGAGTAAGAAAAGAATGCAACTGTATTATATTGTTCCAAGATGTTTTTTCAAAGAACGCTACATTTAAGATATTATTTAATTTATTTTGTAACGAGGTTTCTGTCTAAACATCAATGCTGCATATCTTACATATATTTCATATCGCTAGACGTTGCGGAACGTTTTAGCTGGTTGGTCAAATATCACCGAAGCCTTTAACACATGATTTTTTCCTTCATCGCAGTGTTTCAGGGGATCAGCTTAAAGTTGCGAGCTATATTTTACAGAAACTGTAACTTATTTTAGTTTAATGATTTATTATAAATATGTACATGTTGATCTGCGTTATTGAAGAAGCTCACTGCTTATGCAAATTACACAATTCGACGAAAAGTTGCTTGTTTTGTTTTGAAAATAATGAACTTAATGACGACTATACCCAAATATAGTTAACGAATTAGTTTTATCCTGCCTCTGTTGCAAACATTGACCAAATAAAGCAGGGTCGAATAAATGTTCACATCACCGGTCAACAGGAAGTAGTGTGTTCCTACGCACGCTGTGACGATTAACATGTTCTAATATTTGACCTTTGCAATTTATTGGGACGCATCATGAATGTTATCGTTATATTATATATCATCTTTTTTTTTTCTTCTTAAAATATATTACCAAACCAGCTTTCCGTACTTATCATTTTCATTTACATGATTACGCAATTTATGACGTATCAAGTGTGACGTCATTTCTCAGACGAAACATTCTATCTAGTTTCTCTCAGGGTTTTAGGGACAACAACTTTGACATGGTGGTTTTAACAGTATTTTAAAAAAATATTTTTAAACGTATTTCGGATTGACATCGTTGTGTGTTTGTCATTCATAAGTGTTAGCTTCGATAGGAATAAAATAACTCGCTACGGTAGGATTAAGATTTCGTAAATCGGGTATTTGGTCAGAGTGGTTAGCATTCGATACAAACGCTATAAAAACATAGTGTGGTTTAAAGTACATTTCGATAATAGGGATTAAAAACAGAAAATGGATTTCAACAAAGGGATGTACGAACAGGAAATGGATGTGTATATCGTTGTAAATTTATTTTGTTAAGCATGATTACAAGCAATGGATTAATGCTGTCATTAAGGTAAATAAAATTTAGTTTTTGTTTTGCTGCTTCATTTTTGTTCATTTTGACCAAGGAAAATATCACATTCTCGATTCGTTTTTTATTTCTTCTCATATTTTCAATAGGAAAGTATTTAAAGGAACAGTTTAAAGTGGAACTATGGAACTATTTTTTACGTGACACAATCACAAAATGTTGTTATTTCGGTTGTCTGGAATATTGTGAACATGTAGGAGGCTCGACAATAATAATTATATTGTTATGTCAATTTATTATTTGTCTTTGATAAAATGTTTCAACGGCATGAAGCAGGATAAATAGAATACATGGTTGGTGCCGAGATGGAGAAAGTTTATCCAGTTCGGCCCGAAAAATAAAAATAAAGCAAAAGCCCGCCCTATTTTCTTTCTTTAAGCCTCACCGGATAAACTTTCTCCATCTCGGTACCAACCATGTATTCTATATATGTTCGGAAATTAATGAGCTGAACATAATACATGTTTAATTGATACACATACACATATGCCTTTGTTTTGCTCAATATAGTATCTCATATCAAATTGTGACAAATTGGAAATACTCATAATTGTGTAGAGTCAAATTATCATACTTTTGAATAGTTTCACATACTCATACGTATTCCAATGCTCGGAGCATGCCCGGAACCTCATCATCCACAGCATGGCTATTGGGGCGGTCTGGATTGTCTTAGTCATCGTCTTGCGAAGAAAGTAGATGTAATTACGATTGTCACGTTGTTACCTCTATTACGATATTAATGCGGACGGTGATCGAATTGCAGATATGCGTTTTCCAATTTACCTTTTTGCGGATTGATGATCGATCAATTTGTTGTTTTTATTTATCTGTGTATTATTTGTATAACCGTTTGTGATGAGGTCTGATAGGCCATTAAATGTCGTCCATGTTGTCTGTCAACAGAAGTTGTTGATACAGTTCGGGTTTTGTTCTCGCCAACTAAAGGTATTTCAATTGTTTGCAAAGGAATATTTATGTAAGAGAACTTTTGGCTTATTTATGACGCAATTACAGTGAGAAAATTAATTAGAACTGCCAACTGTTTTAACTGAACTTGATAAGGCCACGGACTGTTATTCTGGTAATCTGTTAATAAGACTCTCATGTTTTCACTTTGGTCAAGACAGAATACTGATTTTGTGTTCCGTTTGTGTGGCACGAAATCATAAACGCAGCAGATGTACTTAGTTTGTTTATCCTTTTTTAAATACTTAATATTGCAATTGTTTCCGTAAACCGCACATCAGATCCTAAATAAAAGGAAACACAATACCGGAAGATGATACTGAATAAACACTATCAATTTGTGGACGACACGCGTATGCTTCTTGATGCCTCTGTCTACAATTAATATATTTTTCATACTTCACATTACTCTCAAGTTTGGAGTTAACTTTTTTCATACTTCACATTATTCTCAAGTTTAAATACATCTAAAGTGGTATGGGAATGAAGGACTTAATGAAAGCTGTGTAACACGAGAGAACAATGGACTAGCAAATTGTTGGCACGTAAGGCAGTCACATTCACCTTTAAAAGGGTAACAACTTAATCGACATAAAAACATTGAAAATTAATAAACAAACGCGCATAAAAAGCTTGTGAAGAAAGCTGGTCAAAATTAATACTTTCTTCGATCATCCGAATACAAGTTAAACAAACTTAGCTCTACCTATGTCGAACGATTTCTTTGTATGATATCTTTATCCGCCGCGTAACTTATTAGCTCATATTAAATGACCTTTTCACGTTTTTGTAAATTGATAAAATTGAAATATATTGTTTTAGATCGGCACAGTTTCGTTGTAGTTATGATATTTGCAAGGAAACAGTAATACTGAATATTTAACAATCCCTAAAATATCCACTTTATGCATCGATCGTTTGACGATTTAAAAACCATTATAAAGCGTTACAAATGGGAAACAACTGCATAATTTGGAGAGCTCTTGTTTATCCTTATATTTTGTGAAATTACGAGGATTGTTTTTATATTGAATAAAATTCACCAATCACTGCATAAGCATGGATTACCAAGTGGTTACAATGGTTTATTTGCGTTAAGAGGCACTGCACTACTGCAATTTCTTCCAATCGTATGTCTTGTAAGTAAATAAATAAATATAAGAAGTTGCAATATGAGATTCAATATTTTTCCCCTTCATAACTCACCATGTTAACCAGTCCATAACACTATCGTTCAACTTGTATTTTCTTCAATTTCTTATACATTTCGTCTATAAACTTTAGCCAATGGACTATTGCAAACAGCAAATCCGAAACACGTATCGCAGTCAGGTGCGTGTCTTATTAAAATACTTTGATACCCGGATGTTGGCAGACGATATATATAACGTTTACAATAGTAATTATGTTTCGCAACAGTTAACAAAAAGTTGCGTGGCGCAGAGGTAGTGCATTCGACTGACGAAGACGCGGGTTCGGATACCGGCGACGTTTTTGTTCAACATGTTTTCATACTATAAAAATAGTTCAGACTATTTAATACATTAAAGATCACCGGTCCCGGTTTTAAATCCTTAAATATACCAATTGTATGTGAGATTATAATGTTTTAATGCATATCCTTTCCATTATTCTATTAAAACCATCGTATACAGCGAGTATACAGCCGATAACTATGCCGAATTTTCGCACTTCGCGATCGAGTCGACATTTTTGTATTGTATGTATTCAAACACCACTTGCTTGAAGTCATTACAAAAGAATCGGTATCAGCTGTTGTCATTGTAAAGGTCGAAATATATATCGAAGATTTTCTCAGTACACACACATCACGAGGTATCTTGATTGTTTTAACTATTGAATTATGATTTAATCTGACAATTATAAATGACACATAATGAACAGATACACGTATTACCATTAATTGATCGATGTTCGATTGCAAGTCCAAACTAAACGTTCTAATTTAACACTTCAACAATAAAGTAAATAATGTTGATTTGAATTGAAATAATCGTACGTAAATGTCGCGTAATTTAAACCAGAATGATCAAGAATATTTGTAACTTTTCTTTTGCTATTATCCGGTTACGCACTACGCTTAGGTCGAAATTCACAACATAATGTCCAATTAACATTTTCTTCGAGTTGTATTCGTCAATTTTATAGCGTAAGAATAGTTATAAAGAAGTTTAATAATATGTTTTAATAGCATTCGTCTATATAGAATTTGAGAAGAACAATGAAACACTTGAATTTCACTAGACTAGTTGAATATAACAAAATTACTATTTTGAAGCTCTATTCATATTTCATATTCAGTAAATTAACACTTGAAAGCCACTTTTCATTACTAAAAAAATCGACCTAGATTTTGCTTGTCTGAGTGTTTTGACTGGCTTGAGCTTTGTAGCCAAGAACTGTCCACCCTTATATACCCGGCGTTCTTCTTGTGGTCAAATCCTGTCCACCGGTGGACAGATTCTACCCACTGGTGGACAAAACTGTCCACCACTGTGGACAAAAACTGCCCGCCACTGCAATCCCATTGGTCTAAACAACTGAGTGTGGACAATTCTTGAACACCCCTTTGATACCAACTTCAACAATGAAGTAGACTTCACTAAGTCAAAAATCTATATAACATCCTATAAAAAATAGCCACATTTACACCATTGCTGCTAAAAATAGCTTAAGTTTTTACAAAAAACCTAAAAAAATAGACATGTGAGAAAATGAAAACACCCTATTGTGTTGCCATGCACAAATTACCCACAACCCAGATTTTCAAGATGGCGGAAAATTCAGAATGACAGCACAATTTGTAGTGAAGATTACAAATAACAATTTAACTAGTGAAGATTTTCATATGACATGCATGGATTAGAGAAATATGTGTACTCAACTTACATGGAGAGTTAATTTAAGCATAAAGAGAGGGAGAGGAGTGAGAGAGAGAGAGAGAGAGAGAGAGAGAGAGAGAGAGAGAGAGAGAGAGAGGAGAGAGGGAGACGAGGGGACAGAGAGGGAGAGGGAGATGGGGGAGGGCGGTGATGATGTGGGTAGTGGGGAGGGAAGGGGAGACGATGATTTATAGAGGAGATTAGATTTCCTCTCTCTCTCTTATCTTTCTCTCTCTCTCTCTCCTCTCTCTCTTTCTTCTTCTCTCTCTTTCTTCTTCTTTCTTTTCTTTTTTCTTTCTTTCTCTCTCTTTTTCTCTTTTTCTTCTTCTCTCTCTCCTCGCTTTCCTTTCTCTTCTCTTTCTTTCTTTTTTTTCTTCTTTTTCTTTTCTTTCTTTCTATATGCTTTCTCTTCTCTTTCTCTCTCTCTTTCTCGCTCTCTCTCTATTCTGTCTCTCTCTCTTTCTTCCTCTCTCTCTCTCTCTCGCTCTCTTTTCTTTCTTTTCTGGTTCTTTCTTTCTCTCTCTCTCTCTTCTCTCTTTCTTTCTCTTCTCTCTCTCTTCTCTCGCTCTCTCTCTCTCTCTCTCTCTCTTTTCTTTCTGTTCTTTCTTTCTTCTCTTTCTTCTCTCTCTCTTCGCTCTCTCTCTCTCGTCTCTCTCTCTCTGCTCTCTCTCCTCTCTCTCTCTCTCTCAGATCTCTCTCTCTCTCTCCTCTCTCTCTCTCTCTCGCTCTCTCTCTCTCCTCTCTCTCTCTCTCTCCCTCTCTCTCTCTCCTCTCTCTCTCGCTCTCTCTCGTCTCTCTCTCTCTCTCTCTCTCTCCTCTCTCTCTTCTCTCCTCTCCTCTCCTTCTCGCCTATCTTCGCTCGATCTCCTCTCTACTCCTCCTCGCGGAGCGCTCTCTCTCTCTCTCTGCTTTCTCGTCTCGAGCTCCATTACATGTATTGTCTTCTTTTATAAGCATTGCATTCGCCAAAACGAAACACGATATCAACTCATAATAGATCGTATTAAGATTGTCAAATATGAACCAAACAAAAACAGAATACGGAAAAAACGACTGATCATTTTTACAGAATCTTTCTTTGTATTAATTATAATTACTTATACACAATTAAATAAGAACGTATTTCCCTATTTTATTTAGTCTCAATGTTTATATTTAGAGATAATGTCTTATAGTTTAAATGAAGAAATTGCTTACCATAACAATTTAGGAAACTATCTTCGTAAGGGGTGGGGGGCGGTACAGCAGTGATTTTTGCAAGTTAATTGAACTACAGATCAAAACGCACAGCACATTTTCATTCCTGGCTAATGTTTAAAACAAAGTCGGTTAAATACGACGTCATACTATAATAATGACGCTATTATTGTTCAAAACTACGTCAATTATTCATTTAAACTGAATTTTATCTTGTACAAACTATACCAATTTAAAACTTACTTTGTCGAACTAAGCGACTGGCAGAGAGGTGATGGTTATTATATTAGCAAACGTGTATATGAAAACAAGGGTACTTGTTGATATTTAAAACGCATCAACCAAACATCGCCGAAATTTGTTTAGAACAACACTTAAGAAATTCGAGTTGTGAAAACAGAGCAATCAAGCAGACAAAAAACCGCTTGATTAGGTGTTAAGTAAGTCGCCGTTTAAAGAAACACTGCAATTGTCATCCTTTTAGATGCACAGACCGGGAACTACATATGCCCTGCTCTCTTTCGCAAAACATCTTACGCCATCAGTTCCGGGAGGCTAATAGGTTGCGACAGTCTTCAATCTTAGACTTTAAACAACACAAGTTTGAGTATATGTAAATAAGATACAAACTGTGTAGTGATCATGTGCTTTTCGTGTTTTTTTTTCTGGCGTAAGTACGTACCTTGTGTTTTATTTAAAAAAAGCTACATCTACATTGTATATTGTTTGAATATTTTTGATTATATATGTGTATGTTGATTAAATTAAATGAATGAATGATCATGCTTATTGTTTAGTTTAGTATAGCGAGTTTTAAAAAAGCCTTTTCTTTTCCAAGCACCGTCTTACATGTAAAACGATTGCGATCAGAAGTTAAGCATCACCAACCGAAACAGTGAAAACAAATAATACCAGGGATTACTCGAAACCTGCGATTACTCGAGCGTAATAAATTCGTCACAGCTAAATTCGTGTAAATAGTGTATATGATTGTTTGTTAAATGTAAATGCGTTTTAGTTCAATATTGAGTTACTTTGTTTTCAGTTTTTGTAGCACACATTGTATATACCGGTAAACTTTGTTCAAACTGTTTTCCATGTGGTCTAATAAAATCAAACACATATGCAATGTGTACATCACACGAATTTATTTCCCGTACATTCAAAAAGTATTGCATTAAGGGTCATCCGTGCGATTGTTAACTACAGAATGGTCAAAGGACCCTCGTCGTGGGAAAACGGGGAGTAATGTGTGTACTTAAATTTTCATCCTAGATTGGACTGTGCAGTCCGCGCATGCTTTCATAGGAACAACATTTTCCTTCTAAACTTACTTTTCGCTAAAAAGAGAATTCCATTCAAACGGAAAATATCATACAGCGGAAATTGCCGTCCCTGATTAGCCTGTGTGATCTACAGAGGCTAATCTGGGACGACACTTTACGAACATAAGTTAAATAGAGTTTTCCCAAAGCGACTATCAATTTTCTCGTAGTTTTAGACTGAAGTACAAGAGGTATATTTACCTGCTCTTAAAACTTAATGCTATGTTTTTCATTAGATATTATCCAAAAAAATTAACAGAAATGTGTCCGGGCGTGTGTCCAAGAACAACATCAACAACACAAACAGCAGCATGGGCAGGTGTGAGTGATGGTCGGAAGGGGTCCGTGTACATGACAGGACACGTCAAATCAAATACTAATGAGCCTTGCTCTGGGAAAACGGAACTTAATGCATGTCCGTAAAATGTCTAACCGGATTAGCATTTGCAGTCCAAATAGGTAATCAGGGACGACATTTTCCGCTGTAATTGATTGTTTCTTTAAAAGGAAAGCGCATGTAAACGAAAATCAAGAAAAGGCGAAGAGTGTCGGCTATGTTTACTCTGTTTTGACCGCACAGGCTAATCTGGATCGCTACTGAATGCTTTAAGTTCTGTTTTTCCCAGAGCGCGAATTAGATAAATCAAACAATCATGTGTTTCGATAGATTGGGGCAACCTCTTCTCCCGGTATAAAAATCAAAACTGAAATGGTAACGTCTAATCGATTAAATAACGTGTGTTAATTAAATGACATTTCTCGGCTTTGTGGCAAGCAATAAGACAACATTGTTGGACCTAAATCTACAACACGAGTACAATCGTCAGTCGGGAGAGCAGTAAATGATTTTTATTTTATTTTGCCTAAATGCACCATATATAACTTATGATAATATCAGACTATCCTTACCTTCGATTCATTGCTTACATTTTCTTGTGGCAGTTTGAACTGGCGGTCAAAATAAGAACATAAAAACATACTGCAAAATGTTGATGTATTTGTCGGCAGACATTTTCGTGGTTTTTAATGAAGAAGTCTTTCATAGACAAGTTTATTCGGTGTTCTGATTTTGGACAAAATGGGAGATTGGCGTCCGTCATTGTATGATATACTCGTGTGTTGAATTCGTAGATAAGACCGCAAAGTAATCGAAATTAATATTTCAATAACAATTGATTTTACCGTATTTTTTGTTAAATCAGGGCATTTTACGAGATGTATTTTTAATTATGAAATATATTTATTTCTGGTTTTCTATTATCAACTGAATTTTTCTTTTACGTTTACATGTTAAATATGGACTTTAACTTTAAACTTATAATAAAATGTTAAGCGCTTCGTTAATAAAACACATAATTTTCTTGACATATAATGTGAACAAATTGTGTATGCAAAACATGTTATTATCACGTCGTACAATGAAAATGACAATTGTATGTACATGAACCGAAACGCATCACTTTTTACAAACACCGGCGCATCACAAATCGATCCACTTTGTCTTTCATAGGGTGCTTGTTTCTACCAGGTTTTCTGCCTTCTTATGTTTTCCTCCAGTAAATTCGGTAACATCCATTATCTCTATCCAAGCTATATAGTCACGCATAACTGGTATTCACATGTGGATAGTTTTCTGACGTTTGATGCACTTATGAAGAGTTCTGTAAAAGGTAAGCATTGCAGTTTAACATCAACATAACTTCAATGTAATTGAAATTCTTAATTCCAACATCGTTGGAACGCCAAACCTCTTGACGGGCCCCATCCTTAGGTATCCATTTCCTGTAAAAACAACAACAACATATACACCCATAATCAACAAATATTTCGTACAATTTTTCCAAAAAATAAAGTTAACACAATAATACATAATGTTACTGATAGCAAACTTTCAACACTAAATCAGGTCTGGTAACAGAAATTTAACTCAATACAAAATGATCGTTTTTTTATTTCATTTTGTGTTTCTCGTTAAATCTATGTTACCGTACCACATCTAGGTGTTAAATTTTTGGCTATTTCTAAAAGGAACAATGATTTTCTTGTGTTAGTTTTGTTTTCGAAATATTTTGCGAAATACTCGTTGATTTTGAGTGTTAATGTTACTTTGAACGCTATGTATGATTATGTGTACGTACTCGATATAAACTGCTTGCGGCAAATTGCCAACTAAATTTAAACATAACTGCACAAAAAACTTGTGTGATATTGTACAGTCATTGGAACCGTGCTCTTTGAAAAGAGGGTCTAATGCATTTCCAGATTAACCTGTGCAGTCCGCGCAGGCTAATCAGGGACGACACTTTCCGCTTTTATGATATTTTTCGTTTTAAGAAAGTCTCTTCTTAGCAAAAATCCAGTTTTGGCGAAGTGTCATCCCTGGTTAGACTACACATCCTAATATGGGACGACACTTTAAGAACATGCATTAAAACCTCCTTTTCACAAATCAAGGCCCATTTATACTCATGGAATATCAATTTTCGTTCATTGCTTTGGTTTACCGATATACAAATTTTAAGCAAACACGGTCGGAAAATAAACGATCCAATTCCTCTTTTTTTACCAAAATAGAAGTACAAAAAATAACACGAATTACGTTTCCACGAAAAAGTCATTTTGAAAGATCAAGACATATGATTCCGACGTATATACATGATATTTCAGTATTTCAGAGCTCATTGCAAATGGTTGAACTTACCGCCGGCGAAGGATGCGTCGGGTCCTTGGAAGAAGCCTCGCTTTGAACTTTGTCAGGATAACAATCAAGAATGTAACAGCGACCACGAGGGGTAGATGGGCCGAGAATTATCAGAACCAGCTGGATGGTGTAAATATTTACGCTGAAATAGTAATATTAGTAGCGCTTTAGGAAAACGGGGCTTAATGTATGTGCGTTTGGTGTCGTCTTATATTAGCCTGTGTAATCCGCACAGTCTTTTCACGGACGGCACTTGCTGGTGTTATAATAAATTATTTAAAGAAAGTCTCTTCGTAGCGAAAAACCCGGTCCGTGATAAGCCTATCAGGACTGCACAGTCTAATCTCTGTCGATACTTAGCGCACATGCATTAAAGCTTTTTTCTAACAGCGAAGCTCATATGCATTGTCGTTCAATAAATAAATATATCGGTTCGGAATTAAATTTAATTGTATTTTGTTATATATTATGATTGAATTAAACAACAGAACGTATTTATTCCATACGCCAGAGTTAGTTGTGAGTTTGATACTTCGCAAGAGACATGTTACAATGTACTTGTTCAGGATTAATATAATTTATATATCATTTGATATATAAATAAACAGATTGACCTACTTGCTACAACAAACGCGTTGCCATTGTTACCGCACTCGTGGTAATCCGACCCACAGTAGACTTTCCCGTGGCTTGAGCTGATATCTTCAAAGTCCGCGTACTGCTTTGAGCGCAGGTCCGTCCGAGCAAAAGTTCACGCGTACCACGTTCAAGATGGACGGCGATTGAAAAATAATAAACTTCCATTGTGGCAAATCATTTTGAACAAAAAAATAGTTATATATTTAATAATAACAATATTTATGTCTTAGTTGTCACAATTCTCATCCGTTTTCATTGTCCCGGGTAATGTGTGCATACTATAAATGTAAATTAAGGGGCACGCACTCTTGTTTTATTATATACACATGCTATATACGAGGTTAACATTTTCAAATATAATAATAATTGTTTGTAGAGTCAGATCGTTAATCCGATAGTATAGTTATGCAGGCGTTCTTTTGTTAACTTTTGCGATTTGTAGTTTTGAGTTTTGTCTTATCTAGTATTGATTTTCCATACACTGATCAGTAAAAACTGTAACAAAATATTTATCAATCCTAGTATAGAACGTTTACGAACATTTTATGTATGGTGCTCTGATTGTGTCTTTAAAATATCGAAACTTTTTTTCGTTTATCTTCAACCGGGTAAAAAGGATATAAGAATAATTTTAAACATGTACAAATCGCCTCTGTTCACATGTGTAAATACAGACGTTTTTTTGTGTGTTTTCCTTTGTTTAAATAGTGTTGTTTCCTTGTATGTCAACAAACATAGCGCACTTTGATGAGGTATCCATCTATCCATTCCTGGATTTCTGAGCTGTCAACGTTCATGATATTTCCTGAATTCAGGATTGAGGCCCTCTAGGGCCGCTTTTGATATTGATATAAGTCAGAGAATTTTTTGATCTGGTATTTAAAGATTCTTGTCACAAAAGGTCATCTTAAACACAAATTATTTTACTTTGACATATTGTAAACAATGTAAACATGATTACATTAATTATTAACCCACTTTTGGCTCTTGACCCCCAAATGCTAGGCTTATTTTCAGAATTTTAGATGTTGGCCATTTGACACCCTTATAATATAAAGAACATTCGCATTTATCATTTAATGGGTTGCACTCTGGGAAAACTGTCGTAATGCATGTGCGCAAAGTATCATTCCATATAAACCCGTGCTGTCGGCCCTTAAAGTGTAATTAATTTTCCGTGTTTAATGTCTTGGCAGAATGTAATATTTCTGAAGATTATTATTCCATCGGACCAGAAAATGTCGTATAATACTCCTATTGTCTTCCATGTAAGGTAAAGGACAAAGTTCAATATTAAGGTCAGTAAGTTGCGTTTGCGCTCTGTAACGTTTAAAAAACTGCATGGAACGATTTTAATTCAGATTGTTACTTTTATAAATAGACGATGCGAAGCGTACAGCAGTTCTTCCTCGGTGAAAAGTCAAGATCACAATTCAAGTTCAAAGGACAATATACTTCCGTGTCAGGTCTTATACATCTTAATGGCTGGACGAGTTTTAATAATATTTCGATAAAGGCTTTCCCGTTACCCAGACAATATGCTGCATAAACAAATTGTTACCCAGTCAAAGGTTTATGTCAAAATTCGAGGTGAAAGGTCATCAGTGCTGTGTTTTCCTAACAAGGGAATGCTTCGCGAGCGCAAATGTCACAACATGTGGTAAACATTGTTCTTTTCTATTAATAGTTTCACATTCTAATTTGAGTAACAATATGACCCGCGTCATGCGAAACTGGGTCTTATACCATAGCATCGTGCGTTAGCGGGGCAACTGTCAATGTAAATCCAAACCAGACAATATAGCTCCTTAACATATTGCGCGGTTTGGCTACAGATGGACCCAT
>NC_068360.1:97187868-97285720 GCF_020536995.1 Dreissena polymorpha | reverse complement strand
GGAATGCCAGCTGTACTATTATCCTGTGCGAAACCAGTCGCGTTAAGAATACTATATAAAATAACGATTCCAGGGTAGAAAAATGCGGTGTTATTTGTATTAGTATGTTATACCTTTCTCCAAGGCAGATTTTGTCACCCCATAGTCATATCGTAACTCTTCACCCTTGGCTATCAAACGGGTTGCGAATATACATAGTCGGGGACTATCATCGACCGGCACTATTTTCATAATGCAGTTTTGCAAAATGTCCCCATTTTCTGCATCATTTATCATGCGGCCTTGTGTGAATATATCATGGTTGCATCAATGCTACAAGTAATAAATATAGAAAATAGTGTAATGTAAAATATGATTATAGCAATAAATAAAGAATATAGTGTAATGTAAAATATTAAAGTAATAAATTTAAAATATAGTGGAATGTAAAATATAATTATCTGCTCTCGTTCAAATCGATAAATTAGAATACAACTTGCCTTCCTTTGACAGCCGAGAGCTAACTTCGTTTAGAATCGCTTGAAAATTGTTTATACATAATTACGCTATATGAAAATAAAAAGATTTACACACACTGCAATATGTTTAACTGAACATAAAACCGTTTGCACACATTCCATAAGTGTAGGTTACAATTTACTAAACACAAAATGTATCAGCTCTATCAGCAGAATATATTTCATATGTAAAAAAAGTGTGTTTTCATTAAGTATCATTGATTAATATGAATTTATAATTCATAACTACAGAATCAGGATAATCAATATTTTAATAAGTAGTTTTATTGTACATTGGCATAAATGACGGCTACATTATAAGGCCTATTGTAGTAACAGAGAATCTCAAAGCGTTTTCATTTTTAAAGCAGCGTGTTATCGATCGAAACTTTTTAGTTTCAATGCAAATCAAACAAGATATAATTACTGAAACGGTTGCAGCTTTTCTAGAAATGTGATAATTAAGATACTCAGTAAATGATAATATAAAGAATTAACATTTACCACATAGACTTTTCCCTGTACTTAAAATAGAACATAAAGCAACCAAGGTCTTTGTCAGCATATTCTTTCTCCAATCTTCTAGCTTGTTTCAAACTTTTAATCAGGTCACCTTTGTACTCTAATAAAAACTCTCCTTTGGCAAACGCCTTGGTTGTAAAAACGCCTTCGCCTGAAATGATGATTGAATGCTACAAATAATACCAGACGTACAATTTTCAGGAAAGATTTGGGGTAAGTACAATATTATCTGCCGATAATTATCAATATTATCAAACGCTTTCAGCAAAATCATTTAATTTACCCAAAATATAACTATTATTAGAACAACGATTACACAATTTTTGCATTAACAAACAGTCATTTCCTTGACACTTTTTTTATAGTTTCTAACAAGTTGATTCCTCGAAGATAATACACGCATTATTGCAATTTTTGTTTTTCAATTTGTGATTGTATTTGACAAGCAAATGTGCACATACATAAAAAAATAAATTATAATCTAACAAACATGTTAAGATTAACACAAAGGTTGCAATTTTGAGTTTTGGCCTCGCAATCTAATGCCAAAAAAACTTGTAAATATATGATAATATAATGCTCATTTATTAAATTCAATATAGGTAAAGGACCATTCCCTCCCTTAATCAAATGCGTAACACACATCCGTAAATACGGAATTAGATCGTACTGTCATGTTATACAATTGTTCATTTGCAACTGGTTAAATAAAACCGGTAAATAGTGAATAATCATATACCTATGTAGTCATTTATTTGTCTGACTTCAAAACCTGGGGGATCTTCAAAACTTCCACAATTATCACGTGCAGTTTCCAGTGGTCTTCTCTTTTGGCCATCACTAAAATATTACAACGTGCAATTAATGCTCGTTTCAGTGGTGTGTTTGTTGTGTTGTAATTGTTTCGCTCGTTTTTCAGGAACAGCGCTTCCACTAGCTTTCAAAAGTTGGAAGTCTTGACTTCCGAGCCTTAAATTATGGAAGTCCCGAGACATCAAGTTAGGGAAGTCCAAGTTTTATTTCAGTATTTTACTGCGGACGTTGGCCATATCAGATGCCTTTTTCCAGATAATAAAAATTTACACCAAAAGTATTTTCTATTATTAATGTATTTCTATGCATCATCTCAATGTGTATTGCTTCCAATACACACACTAATGCAAAAACGGCAACAACAACAACTATAATTGGTCAAGCTTTATATACATATATGTAGTAAGAGTATCACGTTTTAAACGTTTAAACGGTCGCGTTTCGTGTTTTGCTCAAAAACGTTTACAAAAACAGTTAACGTTTAAACGACAGTCAATATCAACAGAATCCATTTCAGTTCATTACGTTACGACGTTGCAAAGCTTATTAATTAACAGCAGCTGAAAAAGACTCGTATTTGTATCTGATTGCCTTTATTCACAAGACCGTAAACGTAACAATACACCATGTATGGACTAGACGTCTTCAATACTAAACGCGCGTCGGCACGAAGTGCTCGAGAAAATTTTCCCCGCAATTTGTTACATGAGCATGCCCCGAATCGACTTGAAAAGTCGATTCGCGTCGGCACGAAGTGCACAAGGAGATTTTCCCGCCGTTTCTTCATTAGCATTCATTCAATAGACTCTTCATCAGTGGACAAACGGGTGTTCTTCCACAAATTTATTGAGTAACCTTTACGGGACGACGGGTACGCAAACTACGCCAGCGAGTTCATTCGTTTTGATGTACATTTTGTTAAGTAAAACATTGAACAATTTAAAACCGGTTTACTCTTATTGAAGAATTGTGGGTTCGATATTAATTCGTCTTTGTTACAAAATATAATGACATCCATGTTACCAGAAAACATCTCTTTTGAAATTTTGGCTTTTGCTATAAGGAACATTGATTTTGTATTTGTAAACTTTATTTTATGAAATACTTCACGCAATTTCCGTTGATTTTTTAGTATCAAACTATAAATGTTACATTAAGAATGTTAATTGGTATAGAACAGCCCAAACACTAGCAGAACGCGGAAATATAGCTCTACATAGACTTTTCACTATTATAAATCAAAACTAATTCTCGACACGCGAACAATGAAACCTATTTGATAAACTAGTCACACCGGCCCTACACTATTCAGCAGAAGTGTGGGGATTTGCGAAGGGTAAAGAAATCGAAAAAAATACATACAAAACTACTTCGAAAAATCTTAAAAGTAAATAATCCACAAATCAAGCCGGCATGTATGGAGAATTAGGACGATACCCGCTATTAATAACACGCAAATTACATACATTCCAATATTGGTTAAACCTACTTAGATCGAGTGATAACAGTACCGCAAAAACAATATATTCTGTGATATTTAATGATGCACAGCAAAACATCACAAACAATTATGGCAAGCGGTTCGACGCATAATCCCAAGAAACTAGGTTTCTCATGAGAACCTAGGTTCTCAGAATGAGAACCTAGCCAGCTGGCAAACTTTAAATAAATTTGACATTCTAATGCAGTCGGAAAATAAAAAAGACATTATAAACCCCGCTTAATATATTTTTAATGCTAATGAAATTCGTAATAATCGACAAACAGTTATAATTGTTAATTTTACAAGACTATAGCCATGTTATTTGATTTTTCATTGGATATGTTTGTATAATTAAATAATTATACAATTTCCTCGTGTACAGTACAGTAGCTCGTGGGCGGAGTTAACGGAGTGTGAATGACCAGCTTTACTTGATATTATTACGTCCTGTGCATTTTTTTTTAGATAGCACTAACTCAATTCCGCCTTTCATCACACAGATTAGAAATAGAACGAGGTCGATACCGCAATATCACAATATTGCTAGGGATAACAGAAAATGTAAATTTTGTAATCTAAATGTCGTAGAAAGTGAATACCATTTCTTATTAATATTTCCATTACAAACATATAAGAAAAACAGATTTAAAGTAATAGTATCAAGCATGGCCAAAATTAAATAAGTTTGATATGTTAATGAGAACACAAAATAAAAAATAAATCATAAATCTTTCAAAATGCATATATAATGCGAATTGTTTACGGAACAATTTAGAAACAAATTAATTAATCTAAGTATACTTTTTTCTCAGAATTCGATGAGTACTGATACGTATCAATGTTAAAGTGAAATTAATTTTGCAAAATAGTGTATTCTTTGTTACATTATTTTATTACCAACTGGAGTTATCGATGTTAAAGGAACATATCTTATGTTATAAATCAGTAAAATATTTGTTAACTTCTCCCATTGCATAGTTTTCATAATTATTACCTTATTTTCATAATTATTATTATCCATGTCTTTACACGTGTATATTATACATTTGGCTAAAAAAAGGATATGCTTAAGAGCTAATAAATGTTGTTGTTGTTGTTGTTGTATTATCAAACGGCGTACATGCGGATTATCGGACGTCCAAGGGACTTCCACGGTTTAAAAAATGGGCGTACGACCGCAGTTTTCGGGCGTAATTTACCCCCGAATATCCATTAACGGAGCACTGCAGGAAAATATTATATAACTAGCAATTTCGAAAACTGTTCACGAAGAACAAGAGTCGCCAACATGCTAATTGCCTACGAAAATGCAACATCACGAAAACGTATTGATACTGATCTTAGTTTGCACTGAACAACAGAATATAAATTATAATAAGTTGTTTTTGTTAAAGTTCAGACTAAAATACTACCGCAGATGTCCACAGAACAAAACATGGAGTTAATACTGTCATTGACTATGCCCTTTGCAATTGATTCGCCACCGGATTTAGATTTATTTACCACTAGGGAATCTATATGTTTTTTTATATAAGCGGAACTTTTCGTCTGCCTTGAGACGTCATTTTGTTTGACTCGCATGTGTTATCATATACACGCTTGGTAAACACGTTACCAAATTAAGTAAGCGCTTTTTGAGTAAGACTCAGTAAAACGGCATAAACAAAACAGGATTTTTCATTACGCATTGCAATAAAACATTAAAGGGGCCATTTCACGTTTTGTTTAATTGACAAAATAAAAAAAAAATTGCTTCAGATTCGCAAATTTTTGTTGTAGTTATGATATTTGTGAGGAAACAGTAATACTGAACATTTACTGTGCTCTAAAATAGCCATTATATGCATCTTTTGACGATTTAAAAACATGAAAATTATAAAGCGTTGCAACGCGAAACGATTGAATAATTTCGAGAGTTTTGTTGTTATATTTTGTGAAACTACGAGTATTGCTTATATAAAGAATAAAATGCATCCTTCATTTTTGAGCATCCCTAGCCGAGTGGTATAAGTGGTAGACTTTTACTCCAGGACTCCAGGGGTCGGTGGTTCGAGCCCTGATGCGGGTTACTTTTTTTTTCTTTTTCTTAATTTTATTCTTGATTCTTGATTTTTTACTGGAGTTTTTTAGATCCAATGTTTACATTTATTAATAGAAATAATTTAATGACAAACTTCAATACATGCCAAAATTGGTGAAAAAGTCTCTTTAATTTAGCTTCTCAAAAACTTACCTACCGGTACATCTAGTTACATATTCAATTGAAGTATAGGTTGTTCCATCTTCTTGCAAAATTTGCAAACAAGTCTATAACTGCTACCAGATTCAACAATCTGAAGCCAAGGGAATTTCTCAACCCACACATCGAATGTTATTATTATAATTATTCTTAAATTATTTTTGTACCAGATGATGATACTGGTATTGAAGTGGTGATAATAAGCAAGTTATTGTTTATTTTTGTGACATACGTATAAACTTAATAGTAGTCAAGTTATATAAAATAACGAAACAGACAACACCAGATCCCGGTGGGCCTATAAGTAACCAAGCATAATTATACATTTTTAAGTTTCGGTGATCTACATAATCAAGTTAATTATCTTGGTTCAAGCATATTTGTTTTTGTACAGTTACTATACATACACAAGAACTTGTCAAGAAGTTCGAACAATTAACGATATTTGTATAAAAATGTTATTTTGAAAAAAAAACATTGTCATTCAAAAGAACATTTCAAGAACATAATCTTAAATCTACATACGTTTTCTTTTGTCTTTCCGACGTGCGCATTGCCATTCCAAAAGATTTTCACTCACCACATGTCACAGAAATGAAACGGAATCGCTTTTTATAGCTTGTAGCATGTTGCCTCACCGCTATCTCATTGGGCAGTCTGACCATTAAACTCGAAGGGCCAATCACTATCAAATTGATAACATCAGATTAATAGCATGGGCGTTTCTTGTACCCAGAAAACTGCTCAAATGTTAAGGAATTGACTGTCAATATTGAATGCAAACATTGATGTAGACAAAACGCACAATTCTCTTTTACAAAATTACTGATCTGTATTCGATTATACTAAACAGATAAGAAATTGTATGTACAAATAGTGAAGCAGTCTTCAGAATTTGCTGGTCACATTTTCGTATTGTCTTCTTTAGTTTAAAACTTAAACAATCCGACCAAGCATATTAAGATGTTAAAACCTACTATAATGTTTTTATTCACATGATACATGTAAGTCAATTACGTGATTACTCAAAACAGGCTAAATCCCCGCTAAGTCCCCCGTAAAATCCACATTTTCTCCAAATTCAAGTAAAAAATATAATATACCCGGTAAGAAGTCTATGTTACCAACATTGTCAATGCTAAAAAGTACATTGGTGAATCAACCTTATAAGTAGTTTATTTTGTTTTTGCAGAATATACAATATCGTTCGAGTGACTTTAGAATTAATAAAGGAAAGTTCCGCAATGTTCAAAGATTTCACGCTTGGTTTACATCCTGCGCAATTATTGCTAAACCCAAAAGGGAGTTTTATTCTGATGTAGAAAAAAAACCAACACAAAACTTACATTTAAGGCCCAGTCTCACTATGATGCCGGTGGAGCCCCGGTGAGTGATCCGGGATCTAACGGGATGAACCGGGGCCCGCGCCGGGGACGACCGGGATGAACCGGGGACGACCGGGAACAACCGGGGCTCCACCGGCAAAGTATTAAAACGTTTAACACCTCCGGGACAAACCGGGAATCACCGGCAACGACCGGAGCGGCACCGGCGACAACAGAGACGGCATCGGGAACAACCGGGACGACACCGTACCTCTACCGAGGCCCATACAGACCCCGGCAGAGGTACGGCAACGCCCCGCTTGTCGCCGGTGTTGCCCCGGTGGAGCCCCGATGAATGCCGGCAGAGTCCCGGTATTGCTACGGTACATCGGTAAACCGGCGCTCTGCCGGGACGCCACCGGCGAATCAGCATTCACCGGGGCTCCGCCTGGGCATTACAGGCGACGACATTATTTATAAATGTTTGTAGCGTCGACATGGTTGTTATGATTATCATCTGGTTGTATTGACTTAAAATATTTAAATGCAGTCACACTATAGCGTATGAGAGGATTGTATGTGCGTTTAATATTAGAAATTTGCTTACACGCACATCTTTCGAGTTTGTATAACGTATGACTTGCGTAAAGGCAGCTTATACGAAATGCTTATAATTTTCGTGTGTAAACGTATATGAACTTAAATCAATGTAGCGTTTACGACCGTTTGTGACGTAAACAAGCGTTTGAGAGGCGCACTTGGTTTAAACAGTATGTTTTTTTCTAAATTTGCAAATATACATGTATACCATAATGCGTAGGGGATCGAAGAGATAAATTAAAATAACGCACCTTTAGCATCACTATAGCGCATCAAGCTTATGCCTAACGTATGATGAGCGTAGAACTAAATGCTCGCATACACTGACACATTTTGGAACATGCTCAAACAATAATTTGACCTTGAGAACGTATAAGAAGTAAAGCCTTATGACATGATGACCTTTGCGTGTCGTTAAATCGGGCACAATCTTCATTATCTGAACAACACTTTCTACAGATATTAGAAACAAGAAACCAACACAGCAATTCAAGAATAAACATTATAATTTTCAATATGTCGTTATTGCTCTTCGTATGAGGACGTTACCGAATCAATTACATGAATGAAATACCACAATATACTTAAACGAGGCTATACATATAGAAGACCTGTCCTTTTAGTTCTATTATCGAAACTTCTAAAAAAAACGTCCGTCAGCATGTTCATTCTCGTTTTCTGGGCAGTACGTTGGTTTTCTTGTTAGATTTCCTACATCAGTATAGGTTTCAAAACCCAATAACGAACACATACTTACAAATCTTATATTTGCATATTCTGAGTATCAACTCAACTTGTAAGGCTTTAAGATAATCAAATACAATCAATGAAAACTTGCACACAATGAAATGTCTTCTGTTTTAGATGTCATTATATTTTAAGATGTCTAGCGGTACAAAGTAACGCGATGTTGAGGTCAATTTTAAGGATCATTAGTGTACTTCCGGGAGAACTTTGAAGATAACAGTAGTTTTGACACATTCACATTGATAAAATTTCAAGCCGCATGCCAACACGGGATGTGCCACTTTTCTAAGAAAACTCCAGTTTTAATAACATTGAAATGTCGACATAATACCGGACATAGGAGGTTTTAAATAGCGTTCAATCTGAGTAGCTAAATAATGGGCGCTCAGACGACCGTTATACTTCGTGTCAGTCAGATTTATTATCAAAGTCAATTAGTTCAACCGAAAATTGCGCCACATGCTTTGTAAATTGATCAGATGAATCAACGGTAGCCAGAGTTCCTGATGGTAATATTTTAGGTATTAAAACCAGATGTTTTCTAATGTGAAAATCAGGCAATGCCTTTAAAATGAAGACTAGGTAAAACCTGAAATAATTATATGTAATACAAATGTATTCATTTTGCTTGTCCTATTGAAAACGTGTTTAATTTTTATATCTTGTCAAAGCGAGTTTATTTCCTCATGTATTTCCATCATCATCATCATCATCATCATCATCATCATCATCATCATCATCATCATCGTCATCATCATCATCATCCTCATCATCATCCTCATCGTAATCATCATCCTCATCATCATCCTCATCATTATCATCCTCATCATCATCCTCATCATCGTCATCATCATCGTCATCGTCATCCTCCTCCTCCTCATCATCCTCATCATCATCATCCTCATCCTCATCATGATCATCATCATCATCATCCTCCTCCTCATCATCATCCTCCTCCTCCTCCTCCTCCTCATCATCATCATCATCATCATCCTCATTATCATCCTCGTCATCATCGTCATCATTGTCATCATCATTATCATCATCATCGTCATCCTCCTCCTCCACATTATCATCCTCATCCTCATCCTCCTCCTCATCATCCTCATCCTCCTCCTCCTCATCCTCTTCATCATCATCCTCATCCTCAACCTCCTCCTCCTCCTCCTCATCATCGTCATCTTCGTCATCATCATCGTCATCATCATCGTCATCATCATCGTCATCATCGTCGTCATCCTCCTCATCATCCTCCTCATCATCCTCCTCATCATCAACCTCCTCCTCCTCCTCCTCCTCCTCCTCCACCTCATCATCATCATCACCCTTATCCTCCTCATCCTCCTCATCCTTCTTATCATCATCATCATCATTATCATCATCATCATCATCATCATCATCATCATCATCATCATCATCATCATCATCATCATCATCATCATCATCATCATCATCATCATCATCCTCATGATCATCATCATCATCATCATCATCATCATCATCATCATCATCATCATCATCATCATCATCATCATCATCATCATCATCGTCATAATAATCGTTATAATCAGCAGCAACAGCAGCTGCAGCAGCAGCAGGAGTATCATCATCATCATCAACAACAACTTAATCATCATCAAAATAAAAAACAAAGATCTTAAGAACGTCTTTGGATAAAAGTTTAATATAAAAAGAAACTAAACTACAAATAGGAAAAAATATCAGTTATGCAAACAAACACACAATATAGATATATTATACTGGGACATACTTTTCAGTACTACCTTTATATTAAATAGCTTACAGGCGACAGTCGACAATATACATTTACTGTAGAAAGATCAATAGCAAAAATCTTTAGTTTGAAGTTGATATATATTATATAGCTGTTAAATTAGGTTATAGTTGCAAGGTTTTCTTGAAATTTCCAGCAAGGATATTTTATAAACATTTATCCTCTCCCAGGTGTAAAATCTAGTCTGTTGCCTTTAAGATAACTTTTACACTAACTAGCGTACAAGCGACAGTCGACAATAGATATTTACTGTAGAAAGTTCAACATCAAAAATCTATGGTTTGAAGTTGATATATGTTATATATGAGTCGCGTTCTGGGAAAACTGGGTTTAATGCACGTGCATTAAGTGTCGTCGCAGATTAGCATGTGCGTTCCGCACAGTCTAATGAGACATGACACTTATGACACTTTCCGCGTGTATGGAATGTTTTGTTTAAAGGAGGTCTCTTTTAAACGATAATCCAGTGTAGGCGAAAAGTATTGTCCCAGATTAGCCTGTGCCGACTCCACTTTACACTTTACGCACATGCATTAAGGCCGGTTTTCCTAGAACGCGACTCATATATATTACATGTTATATATGTTATATGGCTGATATTTAACAGATGAATATGATACTAGGTTTATCCATTATTAATGTCACAATTCCACCGATCACGGCAAAAAAACAACATTTTTAAGATATAGAAACATCCGAAATATTTTGCACAGTTGCACATTGATAAAAATGTCCAAATTACGTTAGAATTTTCTCTCTCAGACTTCGTTTTTAGCTATAAATATACATACATCAAAGAACCGTCTATGTTGAGTTGAGTTGTAGTAACTGATTTAGAATATTTCGTGCATGGTGTATTTGCACATTGTAATAGTATGTGTCAATAACTTAAGTTCGATATATCCGCTTGGACCGGGAGTCGAAAAAGTCCATGCATAAATCCACCAATCAGGTTTGCCATGCGAAGGTCCGTCGTCGATTTGTGCCGTTAGAAGTGGAAATACCTATTGTCGACTGCCAGGTTTGCCATGTCCGTCGTCAAATTTTGCCGGTTGATAGTTGATGTCGGAATCTGAAGCAAACTGAGCAAAACTTTTAATATGAAATGTACGTTAATCCAATGTAATTCACTCTTTGAATTATTGTTTTATTCATTTGAGACAATCTATGAAACTGTTTGGTGGCCACTCGATATTTAAGCTTAAAAAACGGGTTCGTGTCCTTAAACTTATGAAACAATCGAGTAAATCCGAAGATAATTGTAAAAAAAATATATATATATGTATTATTTTCTATGATTGTAAATATCTGTGATATTTTTGTATTGTTAATAATTGTTTATATGGATTGTAGTATTTTATTATGTGCACAAATAAAATTATTATTATTATTATGAGTACGTAATTTTTCATTTTGATTTTTGATATACATATATACGCAAGGTAACTTTAATATTTTACAATGAATTGTGGTAAATGCTACATGCATATATCTGAGCATTGTATTACTGTTTGTGTATGTGTTTGATTCAATGCAAAATAGTGGTGTTGCGTTTGTTCGTCATGAAGACTATATTGTAAAATATTTTAATGAACCGTCAATATGTTTTATGTTGTTTGTTTATGAGAATAATAGTTAAATTTTGTTTGTTTTGTTTTTCTGTATTCTTTGTAAAAATCGTTATATTTCTGTTTGTCTGGTGTCTTATATTAGCGGCACGGATTGTTTAATATTGATGCTAGAGTGGTCGCAGTATACAGATGTATAAAGTTCGTTCACGTTGAACATGAGTCGTTACTCGGTCGCAAACATTTTCTCGGACATCATCATCTGCGGGCGCTCTCAAAATCGGTTCCTGCCTTCGTGCTGCGCACTCGGGCAGGAACGGATTTTTCGAGCGCCCGCAGATGATCATGCCCTCAAAATATAAGACTCTGACAAGAAAACGTTTTCTTTTAGAATGAAAAAAAGATTTATTCTTTCATAGTAAATGTGCAATCCTTCGTTGTTACTGACGCATATTGATGAAGCTGGATTATATAATATTACAAGTTCAATGCTAGCAATTAATGTGTACTACAACTGATTTCCGTGTTTTATCTTCACAAAAGCATCATTTGTAAAATATGACTTTCAAAACATTTAGGAATTCTTCAGAATTGTACTTAAACTAAGATAGTGTTTGAAAAGTTTAAAAATGAATTTAATGTTTAACTTATCAAAGGTTAAACTTGACGAGGTTTACAATGGGATAGCGCACACAAATTGTACATGTAAGCATTATTTATACCTCCCGCGCGAGACTTTATCTTGGAAAAACCAATCGAATATTGTGTTCCGGAGTAAAACTAATATTTAGACTTTGTTTTTAATGGCATTGGAAACAAATAATAATGTAAATATTACGTAACTTACAACTCTAAACTTTACACATGATACAAGCTGTAAAATATATTCAGTGAATTAATGACATTGTAAGCAAACGATGATGTGTTTAAAAAAACAACGACTTCCACCTTATATTCATCTAGCGACTATAATTCTATAACAACCTTGAGTCCCAGGCATGTGCATGAGCAACATCATTTCCTCTGTGTTTAGGAACCCTTAACTGTTATGTCGAAAATCGCGATGAACCCATTAACCGACCACTCTGGCTAGTATTGCAGCAGAGGGTAAATAAATCGTTCGCGTTTAATCAGATGAGCCCAGACTTTCTGAACAGATATTTGTAATGTTTGCTATTCAGTAACATACTGAAATGAATATTCAACTTTAGTAGAAATTCAAAGTGTTGGAATGGAGTTGAAATGGGTAGTGTGTCTACAGAAGTTGAGAAAATGAAAATATTGTAATGTGTTATCTATCATCAGTCTTTAAAGAAAGATGATGGTAAGCTACATATTGTAATATTGTAATTGTATTGTTCAGCTGCTAAGATTTCACAAAATTGATAGCAAAGATTTTAGTATTAAGAGATATGTCACACATGTGCAACCCCCTTACAATGACGCAAGTGTTTATAAACTTAGCGACGGTGCGGCAAATACCGAGAGCCGTTTAAAATTCATATACGGTATATCCAGACTAGGTGAAAGTTGTATCGCGCAGCTTATAGCAACAGACACCACACACTTTTCCCAGCGCTTGCTCGGAGCACCTGTGTCGCCTTACCTAAGAAATGAAGATGATGAATAATTTATAAAAACTGCGTTTAGATACGTACACGAATGTTGCCATTTGCCAGTGATGTATCTGTGATCCTTTAACCAATTTATGCCCAGTGGACTCTCCCATCCTTCTAAATTGGATCAATTTATTTCCAAAAGTAGGGGTGTCTGGTATATTTATTTCTATATTTAGAATATTTCTTACATAAATTTCTTTAAGCAAACAGCGCAGACCCAGATGAGACGCCGCATCATGCGGCGTCTCGTCTGGGTCTACGCTGTTTGCAATGTCCTTTTTTCAGGACGCTAGGCATGAATGGGTTAATAGCAGCAGCATCCTTAGTCCCCATATTGGGTAACGTTTAATGGGATTTCTCTTTGTGCAACTTACTTTGTCGTTGTCACTTTATATTGTATGTTACATTACATGTATATATTGTAATTGATTATTGTATATTTTTTTATGTAATATGTGACATGCTCACTGTCTGTAATATTACTATTTAATATCTTCTGTATATGAGATAATAACGACATTGAATTGAATTTAGTAAAATATCTACGCGTTAGCATAAGGTTGATAAGCAAAAAGCACAAAGCACATATTTAGAGTTGGAAGGTCCTTAATTCATATTCTGGTGCATATGAGAGTGATATACAAAGAAAGCTATCTCAAACATGAAAACACTGTGCACACAACGTTTGAAGCAACAGTAGGACAAATATGATGCTCTTGCGCCTGCGATTGTATTCGAACGAGGCGTTCGTTTGGGTCAAATTGATAAAAAAACGATGTATTTTGGATCAGCGATTTTACTGATCATCTTTGTTGTAAGACATGTAAATCTTACGTTTAATTTGTTTTGCTTCATACAATATGTTTGAAATACTAAGAATGTTATATTTCACAGAGGAGTCTACATTATTTAAAAAAAATAATAGTTAATATATTCGTTCCATAACAACAATGTCAATGTACTATGTACACGACTGATTGCCTGAATAAAGAATCTGTTCTATTCTTATAGAGGTTACGCACAAAACTGGAGAAACTTGCAAGTTCTGCGCTACGAACATAATTTCATGTTTGCATTTCAGGTTTATATGAAATTAAGCTTGCATAAAGCATATAATAATGGAAAACTTAAACTCTGTAAATTAATGTAATTATGAAATTCTAACATTCATAATTAATTTAAATACGATAATTTATATGAACTTGCAGTGTGGATTATTAAAAGGAGGATGTCATGCGTTGCATCTTATTCACATGGTGTGACTTAATAGATTTGTGCCAACATGTTATTTTGACAAGAAACTTTATCCGTCTGCAGGAAAATATTTGCGTGCGTTCATTTAATTTGGTCCATTTCGTGTTTCTCAAAATAAATTATTGAGGGTGAGATGAACAGCATTTTGTTTTGCCTAAAAAGATGTCATAGACTTTGCTATTTAGAATTCATACATCTACTGATTTAAGTGTTTTAAGATAGGATTTTCCGTGATCGAATTGTTGTCACAAGTGTTATATTTCAACGTTATTTTGTGCAAAAACAGAATAGTAGTTCGCATTTTGTCATATTTTCTTTTCCTTTAATTGAACTTATTTTACGTCGAAATTTGTTTTTACCAGCTACCTAGAACTGTGTTCAATTAAGAAATTGCTTAAAAAGTACAATCATAATGATTGTTTATGCATGTCCGAAGAAAAGTCACACTTACCTCATTTCGAAATCTATATAAGAATTAAGTTACTTTGCAATTTTCAATGGAATGCTAAATACATTAGTAATTACCACACAAAGCATATCTATATGTCCTTATTATGAATCAATAAGTTTGATGCATTGTTAAAATTATATTGGAATACACTTGCGTGAATTTCAATTCGTCAATGAATGCTTTAATGAACCTAAACGACGCGTTTTCAAATGAATAACTAGAACTTCGCACTACGAATGTTAAGATACCGTGATCAGTGTGGTATTAACTAAAGTATGTACACTGTAATTATATCAACATATACATGTAAATCCTAAGTTATATGTACACCAAGATGTACTGTCTTTAAATAATGTCAAAATATTTGCATGGTTGGAAACGTCCTTTTTTATTAAATAATAGTCGATTTAACGTCATTTCAACGCAACGCAAAGTTGCTTAAGTTCGGTGCGTACCGTCATAATGCGTAGAATTGATACATACCTATAATATACCAAAATAATAAAGAGAATATAAATCTTAACATACCTTAAATAAGTTTGATTCCCTGGCCTTCGCACCATTTCTTTATCATTTTCAGTTCGTCACTGTCCTGGAAGCGAAGTTCTCTTCCCATCACATCGAAGGCCATTTTATCCTCCGTTGCTCTTTCAATTACAGTTTTCAGATCGGCTTCGCTCGCCACAGTCAAAATAAGTTCAACTTTATAAGTCGACATGATTGTTCAAAATTCCCAGGAGAATGTGGGGAACAGACACCCAAGCGGTACCTTTTTGTGACAAAACGCATACAGTGCACGTGACATTATCAAAACATTCGCTGTTTAAAGGGACTGTCTGTCAACTACGAATGACGAAAAAAGGAACGTTCTAAAATACTTTTTTTTTACAATTATTAGTTTATATTGATTAAAACATCACGACTGGTATATTACATTACTTGAAAAAAGTTGTTAAGCTTTCATTTTTTCAGTATATTCGGTAATAAATCTTACTGGGTATGTCTACCAGGTAACTACCAGTTAACTATAAATAACGCACGTACCGGTAGATTGATCATCATCGTCGCGTGGTAAACCCAGGAATTCAAATTGTGCATGCGTAGTGAATTGTTTATATTTTATATACAAAATGATCAATCTACTTGCGTTATTTGTAGTGTGTATATCGTTATGTCACCTATGTTCGCGATGTACTTTAGATTTCACATCGCGAAATTTTATTACCGAATATACCGAAAATATGAACTTTTTTCAAGTAATGTAATATACCAGTCGTGATATTTTAATCAATATAAACTAATAATTGTAAAAAAAATACGGTATTTTAGAACTTTTCTTTTTTCGTCATTCGTGGTTGACAGTCCCTTTAAGGTGCTATAAGCCGACCTTTATCAACTGGTATGACATTATAAAAAAAATGCATCGAGCGGTGTGAAAGCTGACTGAATGTTGTTTGAAACTTGAACTCTTTTATCGATAGGTTTAGAGTGACTCAATCGCATGTATACCACACAAGTGATGATGTAAATACCACATGACAACATCGATAGGCATCAAACATTAACGCCACTTTGTTTGATATTTATATCTGTTATTATCACCTAAATAACAAAACACGTGCGCGTGGAGAGAAGGCCACATTGCTCTCGCCATGAATATAATTCGCATCCATTTACATCGATATGACGACACATATGAATGTTCGACTAACATTTAGAACTTTGACTGTTGTCATTATCATAATCATAATGGAAGATATATTATGTATTATGCATTCTGATAGGGACGCTTTTCTTTTAGATATTGTATTCGTGATTTTACTATACTAAAATAGTAGATGATTGTCGAACGTGCAGTAAACTATATTATGACAACATTCCGTTGTCGAAACTATGGTTATGTTAAAAGGCATTTATTTATGATCGGATTGCGTATTGAATAAATATTAAGTGTAATATATTATGATGTCATACATTGCAATTCATCAGGGTTAGGTTTTGCGTGTAATACATTACAATAATTTTGGCGAAATAACTAATTAAACCGACACTGCTATTTGATTAGCGAGTATATTTTGTGCAGCAAAGAACATGATTTTCGTACATAAGGTAATTTGATATGGAGCTAATATAATTATTCCTTGAGGTACTTTTCTACATGAAACCATAATTGTGTGAACGCAATATGGGTAAATATATCGCCCAATTGTTTTTTCAATATATTTAAATAATTAGAAATCATTTAGCAGACATTATAAAAATATAGGGAACAATAGTAGTACAAAAATTACTGGCTAGGCTATGTTGAAACGACAAAATAGAACACTTGAAAGTGATTACATTACTTGGAAAACCTGGAATAAGGAAAAGTTTTACAATATAATAATGGAAGACAAAAGCACCTGAATGTTTAAAGCTTTGTTTGATTGTTTATGGTTTTAAAACACATGCTAGATGTACAAACTGAGGTAGTCCTATCGTTGAATGTAAATTCTTTTTCTTCCGAATATATGTGTCGCGTTCTGAGAAAACTAGGCATAATGCTTGTGCGTAAATTGTCATCCCAGATTAGCCTGTGCAGTCCGCACAGGCTAATCAGGGACGACGATTTCCACTTTTTTTTGTGGAATTTTTCGTTTAAATGATGTCTCTTCTTACCGAAAATCCAGTTTGGGCGGAAAGATTCGTCCCGGATTAGCCTGTGCGGACTACACAGGCTTATTTGGAACGACACTATACGCACATTCATTATGTCCAGTTTTCTCATTACGCGACTCATATGCTCGTATATCAAACATTTAAGTATGTGTGTCATGATTCTGGTTTAATAAAATTGGATCGAAATATTACCGCGTTCATGTACAACCAGGTTCGCCTCTGTATATCACGTATCAAACTAATTAGTTGGCGAAATGTTTGTCCAACTTTTTTATCTGACAATCAAAAGAAGTTTATTTAGATAACCTTTTTTCAGGGCTTGAACCAGTAAAATATGAATGTTAACGCAGCGGAAAAGCTGTCAAACTGCTTATTTACAGATATAGTTCACATTGTCCATTCCTATAGAGTAATTTTATCTAAACAATTGAGTGGAAAAACATTCAGGACTGCTTAAATCACAAGAATCACTATAACAACTGATTCGCATTCACTCGATTTTGTGCAAGGCGCACTCCAAATGCCATTTTTAGTTGTACCATTGGTACACTGCAGACAGTGAGTGTGTGAATGTAATCAATAGTGTTTAACAGCTTGTGCGCGACATTGGCCAGGTCGTCATTGAAATCTGTACATATTGACTGCGTTCAGGGAAAACGGGGCTTAATGCATGGCCAATAAGTGGTGTCCTGTGCACACTAATTAGCCTGTGCAGTGCACACAAGCTAATCAAGGACGACACTCTCTGATTTTATGGTGTTTTTCGTTAAAAGAGAATCTCTGGTACTGGGATGACAATTAATGCATATGCATTAAGCCCTGTTTTCCCAAAATGAAGCTTAAATTATCTTTTCTATTGATGATTTCAAAAAAGTGATAATAACTTCAAAGTAACCTCACTGACAAGGCAAATAAACAAAATCACTTTTAAATCAAATAAACAACGAATGAGTTCTAAATTTTTACCTTTTGGCATTTTTAAGTAAACATCTAAAGGGACCTTTTCACAGTTTGTCATTAAATGCTTAGTATTGATAAATGTAAACATTGGATCTTAAAAGCTCCATTAAAAAAAAAACAAATAAAGAAACAACAAAAAACTTACCCTCAACTGGGCTCGAACCACTGACCCCTGGAATAAAGGTCTATCGTTTAGACCACTCGGCCGTCCGTGGTCATACAATGAGAAATGTATTTTATACTTTATATAAGCAAACCTCGTAGTATGAAAAAATATTACGATAACAACAGAAATTTCAAAATTATTCAATTGTTTAAGTTTGTCAATTTACCAAAACGTGAAAAGGTCCTTTAATGTTTTCAGACTTGCAAATTGAATGAGTTCAATAAACTGTCAGATCTTACATCATGTATAACTTACAGGTTTATTTCATAATTCAGTGGTTCTTTTGACATTGCACACAGTGTACAATAATACATGCGCCTTGCTCTGGGAAAAAAGGGCTTAATCATTGAATGCAAATGCGTAAAGTGGTGTCCCAGATTAGCCTGTGGAGTCTACACAGGCTTATAATGGACGATTTTTTTTTCGCTTTTATGGAATAAATCTAGTGTAGGCGGAAAGAGTTGTCTCTGATAAGCCTGTGTGGACTGCATAGGCTAATCTGAGACGACACTTTACGCACATGCATCAAGCCCCGTTTTCCCACAACAAGGCTCTCATGCATTATTGGAAATCTAAGAGAAAGTCACACTTTCGCAACAGAGAGGTATTTGGAAACATTGGTTAACATTATATTTAAAGTACAGCTGTGTTGCGAAATAAGAGTAATTTTACCACAGCTCATGCTGGTGTTTGGTTTAAAATGTCAAATCGGCGTTATCAATTATTTTTTTCCCTTTTTTCATTGTTTACTTTGTCGGGATCTTTTTTTAATGAAACTATCCATTAAAATGTGGAGCCTGTAAGGCAACACAATTTACCGCAAATGATCAGTTAAATTCAGATCAGCAATACATTAAGAATAAACAACTATGAAAAAGAGTTAAACCAATTTAGTCGGAAACTATTGTAAAACTTTGTGCCATTATTTAAATAAATAAAACATAATAGATCAGTGTTGTTTGTAACTAATGTAGTGGGAAAAATAAGTATAAAGTCAAAATTTAAAACAAAATGCATACGTCGCTACAAGCTCGCTTCAAGTATAACCACATAATAATTATCAAATGCTTGCTGGTTCCGCATGTTCGTAGGCAAAAAACCTTTTATTAATTAACCATCTCTTTAACACACGTTTACAATCAATGACCTTAATGTATTCAATATAAAGACATCGCTTTCATCCACTCGGTGATCCGGATCAACACCATGGTCTGGCCATAAGACGATCAAATTTTCATGGAAAAAAATCATATACAAAATATTGATAAAGAAAATAAATAAAGTATTAGATACACATAACACAACATGTACATGATTCTAGGCTTGTTATTCTTTAGCAAGGCAACCAAAATTCTAAAGAGCGTTGCCAGTGCAGCAACCAATTGCGAAAAAGAGACATATTTTGTTATTTTGTCTTAGTTATCTCTATAACATAAATATGAGGACAAACAGTGCACACACAACTCGACCTGTGCGTTAAGACACTCCCGTTATAAATTTGAATGGGTTGTGAACTTGCGATATAAAGCTTTAACATAATTTTCAAAACTGAGTTGCGTCTAAGATTATGCAATAGCGAAAAACTTCAGTGCCTTCAGGGCTATGTTTTTTATCATAAAATGTATTTGACCGTACACTGGGGTGCAGACAGCCCATGTGCCTGCTAAAAGAACCTTAAATCAATATATACACACATATGGTGACATTTATACAGAGGTTTAATTGTTACATTTTTAACTTTAAACAAATTTCATCCATAATAACGACTAAACATAGCGATGTAAATCAAACACAAGATTCGATGAATGTTACGATGACGGATACTATTGACATTCCACACATCAATTGGCAGAACATGTATTGTTCTCAAATATTCTTCATTCACAACGATCATTTAGTTTTCATAACATTTAAATCCTCGACAACAGTTTTATTTATCGCTTCCCCTTTAGTTAACATGGCCAAAGAGCAACAACATTGAATATCGAAACAACAGTCACGAAGCTTTGTTGTCTGGAACTGTTGTTGATTCATTAAAGTAAAAAAAGGACCCAGTTTTTATGGTAGGTAAATCACGCCGGGTATGCGGATACTCTGATGGTGGATGGCACTCCCATAACCGAGAACAACAAACGTCACGCGCGAGATGAATGTAGCTCAGTTTTTTTATAAGTTATATCCTAAAGATCAGTTTTTAAGACAAGACACATGGTCGAGTTGATAAATGGTGTATCCTTTTGTACTGGGAAGACAAAATTTCACGGAAAATGGTTCATATTTGCCCCCAAATTAGAAAATTCGGTCGGAAAACAACATAAACTGGAGGAACAGTAAACATTTGAACAAAATAAAACTACTTAGAAATATTGCAAGAAAGTGTTTGCTATTCCAGAATGTAGAGTAATCACTGCGCTTCAAATTCTGAAATTTCGATAATTCAATGAAATATAAACAGAGATAGACCATGTTTTAATAGGTGGTATACATCAAGATACATGCACTTCTATTACCGACAAAGGGCACTTCGGATCACGGAGACTTTCAACAAATTGGGCACTCTGATAACCAAGTTTTATCTTCTACCTTAAATGCATTTATGTATGTTATTGCTTTTTGTCAAACGCAACACTTTAACTAATGGCTTCGCCACATTAGGTATGGTTACGTACTGTGTTCATTCGATGCGAAACCACACATGAAATGCACAAGTTATAGAAATAAATCTGAATGTCGCGTTAAACCACACAAGACGAATGTAAGTATACATAAAATTCATTTAGAATTACGTTTACCCTTCGGTGTGCTAATCTGATTTTCCATTTACTTTTATCGACTTACACTAATGTCTGGTTTGACAATGATAACACACATTTCATGCGGTGAATATGCAACTAACAAGTTAACAAACACAATAGTTAAACTTTTGTTTTCAATTTAATTGTTTTTTTATTGATGTACTTCCAGTCGTTACATGGTTCTCTACTGTGTAAGTCGCATAAACTTTCCAGTTAGATTTTACAGAAAAGCATTGGTAAAATAGTATTGAATTGACTGGAAAGTGCTGTAAATATCTAAATCAAGAATGAAATGAACGCTTTGTGCGTGGGTGTCATAAAATGGCCGGTGCACTACTTCCGACTTAACAACTTGTTACTTGGAAAGAAATATGATAGTTATGCACTATTCAGAGTCTTGTTTATCTCGAGAAATATTTGGGTCGATGTTTCAAAGGTTATAATCATTATATCAGATAGAATGAGCATTATAAAGCCACATATCGTTCATATGCGTTAAATGGATTAGAATTGATTTTGACATACTTTATTTTTTTCGTGAAAAACTTAAATAATTTGAGATAAAAATTGATACTGAATATGTCAGATTCGCCAAAATAATTTTTAAAATCGGTTAAATTAATCACATAATTCCCTTATCCCTGTATATAAAATGTACAACAATCATCTACATTTTCCTTCATTTTAACCGTTATGTAAGACACTCCACAATGCATCTACGCTGCTTCTTAGGGGCAAAAATGTTGGACGCACCTAATCATGGTGTGTATACCCCAAACAGGCCCAGGTACGTCCCCTGAATTAAGTTTCATGGCTTAGGTCGAAGAATGTTTCTTATTATTCTATTTACTTTTGGTAACTTTATATTTTACTTTAGCCATCTGAAATATACATTAAATAAAAATATACGATGAACAACATTTTGTCGTATTAAGGTAGCAATCGACAGTGCCTATTGTTTTTAGACAATCTACTATTTATACTAGATGTACATTTTCATTTTTCATTACCACCATACCGTATAATCGAAAGTATGCCGTCAAAAGTATTGTTTTAATGACATGGTTTTATGAAATAATACATTTTGACTATTTTTATCGGGATCATCAGTTCTACAAAGCAACAAAGCAACATCGTTACATCCGCACTTTTAACACCCAATAGAGCATTCTCACAGCGGCCTTACGATGAGAAACTCGCTGGCTGCACGGACTGTATATATTGTAATCTAGAGTCCGTGCTGGCTGTAAATCCGCGTTGGTGTAAAGGGAGACAAATGCAGAACTATTGTATATAATTTTCCACATGAAACCGAGTTTTTCAAAAATTCATTGAAAATGAAAAATTTACTCCAGGTAAGCGTTTAAATACGTTAAAAAAAGTGGGGTGGTATATTCGGCCCACATTTTTTTCACACCCCACAATAAAGGTTTCATATAGAAAATCACCCCATATTTATAGTAATGTCTTAGTATATATATATATATATATATATATATATATATATATATATATATATATATATATATATATATATTACGTTAAACAGATAAATGGTGTACAAATAAATGGCGGAGACCTCAAATCCACAAATTGTTGATGATGACGAGACATAATCTTTAACCAGAACAGGTTTCAATGAAGAACGAAATGCTCGGAGCCTCGGCTTACATCAATGTGATGTGATCTCAAATAAAATGCCTCTTAATATTTATTTATTTTCAAATAATAAGTGTTGTACTAAAAAGTACATGTTCCAGTAATATCATTTTGCTTTCAGATGTAAGAAATTTGGTTTGGGTAACTTCTTAATACCCCGTTATAAATTTGGTTTGGGTAACTCCTTAATACCCCATAATACATTTGGTTTAGGTAACTCTTCAATACCCAGTGGCCTGCAGTGATGACCCTCGGATTGAAGCCTCTTCCACACCGATAATTGAATATGAAGATATTTGGTATGATTACTATATTATTTAATATGCAAATTTTGTTGTTTGTCTGGCTAGTTATAAAACTAGTGTGTATCAAGAGACTTGATTAAAGTGGGCCGGACAAGATTTGTACATATAGAATTTCCAAACATTTTTTGTATTGATATTGTTGTTTTTGTTGTTGTTCTTTTTGTATTAAAGGAACAAGTTATTACCATTAATACAAGTTAAATGATGCCATTATTAATACTTAAAGTAATCTGTAATGTGGAATATTAATGTTCTACCTGATAAGTAGATGTCAAAGTCATTCCACATGCAAACAGGTTTAAAATAATTACACTTTTACCTTTAATATTGACTTGTTGATTAAATTGTTGTTATTTGTCTTAACTGTTGGAACTACTATGGATGTATGCAGTAACAGAGTGTGGAATACCCTTCGAGATCTTTCTGTAATTTGCTGGCAGTAATGATCGGATGATTGATATAGATATAAGGTGCTTTTGTCTTGTTTACTTAGCATAGTAAATCCCTGTTCCATTGTTTTTGTTAAATTGTTGTGTAATCTACATAAGTGGATACAGTATGGTATGTTTGATATGCCTAACATATTACTTAAATTGAAGGCTGAATTTATGTCTGATATAGATTACATTTTTGCATTGTTACCTTATTGGTCAGTCAAGTCAATATAGTGCTTATAAGTAGATTCATGTTTGATTTGTAAATGTTAAAATATATTACCTCAAGATATCACTTACCTGAAATTGAGGTTACTTTATTACTTCAGGAACTGAAGCTCGCTGGGTAGAATGCAATATTGCGAACTTGTCGATTTCGCCACAGCTAAAATTGTAGTAGGTTGTAACCTCAATTTCATGTGGTTCATATTTTCAATGTTCTACAAGATGAATGTATCTTTGCCTATTAACTCGTAGATGTAATCGAAAATATAGAAACTAATTTATATTTATACCGAATATTAACTTTGTTCGACGACTTTTAAACCTTTAATTATCTGTTTATACTATGCTGAATGTTAAACTGTATTTTCGTTAGTTTCGGTGTCCTCGGTCTTTACCTAAGAACGCTCTGTGTTAAGTGACGTCATTAATAGTTTAGTCTGCGGGCGTTCGAATCGCGATGGAAGCCGAGGCTCCGAGCTCGTTGGTATGTTTAATTAATATAGTACGTATTTCGAAATCTTTTCTTTTTTGCTGCGATTTCACCGACTCGGGCCAACGTTAACACAACATATTCAAAGCCTGATTATCGAAGACTTTACCGATCGGGTTGGGACTTTTTATCTTTGTGCCGTGCCTGTCATTATGAACCAGGAGAGGATTTTGTTTGGAGGGGGGTGGAAATTTTCGATAGAGTTATTGAGTTGGATTATTTCCTGCATGCATCAGTACATCACATACATTTTAACCTTGGAGGCAAAATGCACTCGGTGCAGGGCTCCTACCTACGACTGTCTGAACACTAACATGGCACTAACGAGGAAGCTGGTTCTTACCGGGAGCGTGTTTTTTTTGGCTTCAGCTGTTTTCAGTGAAACCTCGACCTATTGGGCGTTGCCTTGGGAGGTGAGTAAGTGTTAGGCGTGTGGGTTAGAATTAGGATACGCGTTAGGATAAGGGTTTGTTGACTGACTTACAATTAGCCCGAGGACAAATGACCCTGAGTACCGGTTGTCGTCGTCTCGTTAATCTTTGGCACTCCCACATCCGACAAAGTTATCTCTGGAGAAAAAATAAACCCAGTGCGACGCGCATAGTCATGATGTCGAGAACATTAGCATGGCACTCAACCAACTGATATAACCAGGTAGATGTTTTTTACCCACGCATACTACAAACCCACAAGCTCCAGAACACTCGCTCTGCTACCCTTTCCATCAGAGCCAACAGTGCGCCTGATCCTTATTCGTCATACTTTCAATGATCCGGCGAGGCGATGATATTGTTTTTCGTGAAGTTATTTTCACAAATAATCCAAAATAGCTGGTACCTGGTTATACTGCACATAATACATTGCAAATCAATTCAACGAATTCTAATAAAACTGTTGCTGGTCCCATATACTGTTTCGTTATATTCAACTAAAAATACTCGATGTAACAATAACAAGATAGAGCGAAAGATGCGAAATTGATGAATGTATTTGTATGGTCCCCGTATTAGATTACAGGTTAAAATATGTAGGTATGTGAAGTTGGTTGTTAGATGTTAGCTCTTTATCAGTTGTTTTAAATAGAAATTCATAGCTATGTATTGGGTGTTCGTCAGATGTTTAAACGAAAAACACATCTATGCTCTAGATCTTCATCAGCTTTTCATGACATAACGAATAGCTATGAATTGGGAATTCGGCAGGTTCAAATTAAAATGAACAGCTGTTCACAAGGTTTCGTCAGGTATTCAAATGGAAATTAGTGTATGCCGCCAACATGAGTCGGGCTGTCAAACATCATAATGCATAGCTTTGCACTAGGTGTTCCATGCGTTTTTAAATTACAATGAAGAGCTGTTAACCAGGTGTTCACCAGGTATTCAAATACAAAAAATGGTGATTACCGCCGTATTGAGCAGTTCTTCCAAGTAGCGTAACGCATAGCTGTGACATATGGCTGTGTAATATGGGGTTATGAAAATAAGGAGATTATAGAACGAGTACATAGAGAATTCCTAAGAAAAATTACTATTTCACGTACTCCGTCATGTATGCTATATGATGAACTTGGTAGATACCCGCTATCTGTCACTATTTACAGCAAAATGATAGGCTTTTGGAGTAGAACTCGTTTAGGTAATGGCAATACATATTCTAAAAAATGTATATTAACCTTATCAACAACAATTCGCGTAACTTTAAATAAATATCTAAAATTAAACAAATATTGGATATGAAAGGAAAATCGATCGTGTGGCATGAACAAAACTCGCCCAGTATGATATCACTAGCATTACAAGTTAAACGTGTACTCATTTATCAATACATTCAGCAGTGGCAGGCAGACTTGAACCAATTAAACAAGGGAAAATGTTATAATTCATTTAAAAACAATTTTGAATTTGAGAATTACATTAAGCTTCTTCCCAAATCGAGGAATTTACCTATATTAAAGCTCCGCACCGCTAATCATCATTTCCCAATCGAAACTGGCTGATGGAACAACACACCCGAACTAAATACATTGTGCACTTTATGTAATGAAGGCTACATCGGCAATAAAGAACATTACATCTTAAACTGCACCCACTTTACTACCGCTAGAATCGATATAACTAAGTTCGCAAGACCTGTTTCTAGTGATGATAAACTCAGATATATAATGACCATAGAAAATGTTGATTATCTACATACATTTAGTAAACACCCTTTTCAGAAATAGCAAATCATTCGTTTCCATATATACATAAAATTTTATAGTAAATTGTATTGTTAATTGTATTGTGAATTTTATTGTGAATTGTATTGTGAATTGTATTGTGAATTGTGTTGTAAATTGTGTAGGTTTTTGTAATACTTCCAATCATTTATATGAGTTAGAAAATACATCGCTATTTTGTTCCTTGCATTATCTCACTTACCTTTTTTTTTTCTTGTACTTGAATTTTGACGGTACACCGTTAACCCCGAAGCACATGTCCATTGAAATATTGTATAACTAAAAATATATTGTTCCTCTTACTGCATACTTGTATGCTTGAGATGTTAATAAAGTTGTGTTCTGTTCTGTTTCATATGCATAGTCTGCTTAATTATGTTTGACACGCTGTTCAGTTTATTAAAATTACAGCTTTGAACTAATGAACAGATGTGAAATACAAGATATTGAAAGGTAAACAAATTAAATATATTAATTTAAATCAGTTTAATACATCATCAACATAACAAGAACACTCAAATGTGTTTGCTTATATTTGTTAATTTTTCCCCAAATGATATTTGATAGTCATTAACTGTAAATCAATACATTGAAAAATGAAATTTTTGATAGCAATAAATACTGTTTACTTTGCATCCTCAGTATGTTAAATGTGAAGTTAAACAGGTTTTTATAAATCAATATTGTGATGCAGTTTAAGAAATTGTTTATTTTTTATGTCTGTTTTAAGGTTTGTCATTGCGTTATGCGCATGATTCGCGAAGTCGAAATCAATCCAAGTCCAAGTCCAAAATTTATTGCATAAACATTAAACAATGTCAAAGCACAACAAATAATATCGACATGGAGAAGTACACAGTCAACAGAACATACAACAGAGTATTAAGCATCCCAGTGCTAACTATAGACAATAGTAAAACATTACACATATAGTAGTCGTTAATGAAAAGTGACATGAATTTATAATAGTAACATATATATAAAGAGTAAATTATTAAGTGTATATTCTTAATTTCTCGGCATTATATATAAATTTGGCAATATTATATAAGCTGTTCCTGCATAATGATTTAAGAAGGAATTCGAATTTATTTAGGGTAGTCCAGTGACAGTAATAAGGTTTAAAATATTTCCTTTTGAGCTCCTTATACATTGGGCAAACAAGTAAAAAATTGTATTCTATTTCAATTTGGTTCATGTTACAGGATCTGCAGGTTCTTTCATTCAAGGGCATATTAGTGTATCTACCAGTTTCAATAGCAAGTTTGTGTGAGGATGTTCTAAACCTTACAAGAGCAAATCTGTATTTCTTTTCATGAAGTTTTTGTAAATATGGCTCTAATTTGAGTTCTTGTTTAACGAGAGAATATGTTATAAGTTTAGATGATGAGTTTTCGTCGAAATGCCAGGTTTGATGATAACTATCTATAATTCGCCTTTTAACAATTTCCAGAGTGGTTAAATCTAAATTTTCTGTATTCCAAATTTCCCCAAAACCGTTTGTTTCGAAGCAATCCCTAATATTTGATACCCAATTGTTTTTGTCGTGAATTCTGTTTCTTAGCGTATCTCTCTTTAGCATGTTATACCAGTATTTCAGCGCATTAATTTGGCGACATACATGGAAAGGGATCCTACCGATTTCTCCGCACAGTGCGGATGAGTTTGTAGATTTTTTATCTCCAAGAAGTGATCTCAAAAATTTAGTATGGATTAATTCAATTTCTTTTGCTTGATGGAAGCCCCATATCTCAGAGCAAAAATTTAGGATTGGGGTAACAAGGGAGTCAAATAATTTTATTCTTTGCTGGGTTGGTAAATCAATTGCATCAAATATCTGAAATAATTTACTTAATGAAAAGGATGCGTGTTGTGCGATCAATTTTTGGGATCTGTAAAAGTTACCATTTTTGAACAAATTTATACCAAGGTATTTGAACGAACTTACAGTTTCGACTAAGGTTTTGTATATATATAACTCAAATGTTGTTGCCCTTCCTCTTCTTTCAAATTCCATAGCTTTAATTTTTGAGACATTAATTTTCAGCCCCCATGTGTTGCAATAATTTTCTACATCTTTTAACATAATTCTTAGTGTTTCTGGTGATTTGGCGAACAATACCATATCATCTGCATATAATAAAATAAATAATTTCAGAGTATCAATACATACAATTCCTGGGAGGTTGTTATGGGAAATATTATTTATAATATCATTTATAAAAAACATGGCTAACAGTGGAGAGCTGGGGTCTCCCTGTTTGACACCGATTGAACAGTCAAAAAATGCAGTAAGGGAATTTTTATAACGTACACATGATTTTACACAGTTGTACATAGCTTTTAATGCGTTCACAAAGTGACCGCTAACATTTTCTGTTAAAAGCTTTTGCCATAGCATGTTATGATCAATACGGTCAAAAAATTGTTGGTAATCTACAAATACACAATACAATTTTTCTTTTACGCTAAGAACTTTTGTGATAATTGAATGTAACATGAATATACAATCAGAAATTGATTTTCATTTTTGAAATCCAAATTGATTAGGTATTAATGTATCATGTTGTGTAGACCAGTTTTTTAATCGATTCAAGAGTATTTGAGAGTATATTTTTCCAAGTATGTTAATTAATGTGATACCTCTGTAATTTTTGGGGTCATTTGCATCACCTTTCTTAAAAATAGGTGTAATGATTCCTTTAACCCATAACTCTGGATACTCGTGAGTAAAGAATATACGGTTGTATAACGTTTTTAGAAACGGGATTATAATATCAATACTTGATTTAAACATTTCTGCTGTAAGTTCATCTATACCAGGACTCTTATTGTTGTTTTGAGCGTTTACCGCAGAACGTATTTCTAACTCGGATATTTCTACGTCCAATAAATTATCAAATATATCGTTTATATTTATATTCTGATATTCACGATTGTTATCGGATGGTAAAAGCTCACCGAGCATTTCCCTTAAGTGATTATAAAGATCGTCGGTTGTAAGCGAATCAGCCGAATCAGCCGAATCAACCTTTTTTGTTGAACAATTTCTAATTGATTTCCAGAAGGAGCGCGGATAAGTTTTGGCAAGATTGTTCATGTTGAAACCTTCTTTTTTCTTAAATGTAGCGCGAACTTTTCTTTTTGTTTTATTGTATTTTGACCTCGCAAGTACTAAATTTTCTATATTTTCTATCGTTTTATCCATGCAGAAAATATTGCGCAGCCTTTTAAAATTATTTCTTTCATTATAACATTCCTTATTGAACCATTTTTGCTTTTTTGGTTTCACTGTGCTAGAATTCGCGCAGTTGATCGGCTTTCCGAATATGGGTTTTACCGCAGTTATAAATAACTCGGTGAATTCCTGAACGACGTCGTCGATATGCCGTATGTTCAGTGAAGCGGTAAGGTTATTTAATAGATCAGTTTCGCGGATCAGTCTATTTTGAAAAACGGGGATTTTATCAGTTTCAAAAACTAGTTTTGTTTTCATTTCTTTTCCATTAGATACATGCCTAACATTTTTAACAACACCTATATTCGTTTTTATGTTGAACGATAAACATGCATGATCAGAGAACTCGTTAAAGTCGTGAACACAAAAATCGAGAAATAAATTCAAATGTTCGTGCTTTAGTAGAAGATAGTCAACGACGCTTACTCCCCTACAAGAGCAAAAAGTGTATTCGCCCACTTTATCGTCAGTCCCCAATCTTCCGTTTGCTATTAAAAAACCTGTTGCTTGACATAGTTGTACGAGAATTCTACCAGCAGCATCAATGACTGTATCCTTACTGTTTCGCTGTAAATTATTATCATTAACTTGGGTTATCATCGGTTGAAAATCGTCTAAATACTTGTCAAAAATTATAAAGTCATATTCATTAGATGTTCTACAATTTAGGTCTCCTGTAATGAATGTAAATCCTAAATTATCAAATTTTAACATTTCAGATTCAATTTCTCTAAAAAGTCATCTGCACATTTTGAATTACTTGGTAATCGATAAGCATGACAAATGTAAACGTCAGTATTGTGTTGAAAAACTGATTTGTCTATCTTTATCCATACAATACCATGTTTGTCTTTACTAACAACGGTTAAATGATTTTTTAAAATATGTTTTGAAATAAACAGATATTCCACCACTACATCGTCCTGACTTAGGTTTAAGTTTCTGTCCATATAAGTGTTCACTATCGAAATTTTTTATATCTAAATTGAATGGATTATTGTTGTTTATCCATGTTTCACAAAGTAAGATTATATCGAATTGTTGTACATGTTCCAGAAAGTCACTGTCACTAAGTTTCCGTTTAAGTCCGTTGATATTCCACGATGCTATGCGGATCGAATGTTCCGTTTGACGTCCCTACTGGTGGACCATGGTAGCTTTGTACGGACTTCCATTGATGTAAAGAGTGGGTCCGTTGAATTTAGCGCTTTTTCCATTTTCCTGTGCGCGCCGCATTACATCATATAGTGGTTTGCAGGCATCTCTGATCTCCTTTGGAAGCTGAACGCCTATGCTGATTTGTTTGTCCTTAAGTCTGTTCTTTGTAGCTGCTTCGAACGAGGCCGCGCGGATTCGATCGCGATCCTTGCTATAGTGGAAACCGACGATGATCGGGCGTGGTCGGTTTCCATTGACGCTTCCCCTACTGACTGGGCGATATGCGAAATCCAGCTTTATTTCTTCCTGTATCTCCAGCACTGTTCGGATGACGTTTGCTATAATTTTAGAACATTCGTCAGTTCCAGCTGATGTGACTTCCGGAATGCCATAGAAGACAAGGTTGTCGCGCATGGATTTTGTCTCCAGATTAAGAAGTTTTGCCTCTGTCTTCTTCTCCAGTGCCTCTAGGGTGCGATACTGTTCTTCTAAATGCGTGCACGATTTATTAAGCTGTTTAATCTTTGAGCTCACATTTGAGAGACCCTCGGAATTCTCATCAAGTTTTGAGCCCAGAAATTGAGCACAAGTCTCTGTGTGTTGCACTCGGGAGTCAATGTCTTTTACTTTCGTTTCCAGATCAGATACTTTCGCGGCGATGGAATTGTTTGTTCGATACGATCTATTGACTTCATTTTGTCTTTGATATACTTTATTTCGGACAAGATTTCAGTTGCCCATTGCGGTTGCATCATTGGCCCAAATCCAAACGGAGAATGTGGGGGCGGGGGGCTCGGACCGTACCCAGGGTATGTTTGCGAAAATGCCATATATGGCCAGTGTCCGACAAAGTCCGTTACAATAGATTAAGATGGGTTGTACTGACCAGTGTCCACTTGTGTGTTGGTTTGTTTACTTCTTTTTCGGCGTGTTCGTTTTCGACAATTCCCGCGCTGCTCGATTTCCTCGTGCTATCCTCTAATATTGGCGAAATTGTTTTCCTCTTCGGTTTTCTACTACCAGTATTGCTAGGAGTCTTATTTTTGGCAGGCATTAACAGTTCGATACTAGTGTCAACCTTATATCCAACAATTTAGGGCATACCTCATTGGGAAACACTTTAAATCCATAAAAAAACTGAGCTCGAAATGTGTGTACTCCTCCATGGAAAGTCACGTGATCATCAGTCGACAGCATTTTCCTCCCCTTTTTACAATAACACCTTTCAATTGCCTTAAACTTAATTGTTTCTTTCTGGAAACAAATTATAAATATAAAGGTGATATCAAAATCTATAGTCAAAATCTTTATGCTTTTCTTTAATATTTTTGCGGGTATTAAATAGCAATACTTTGAGAGATTAGACTATTTAAAAGTATATAAATACTTATGATGTACATATTATTTTAAAGGTAATATAAAAATGTACAAGACTAAGAAACCTTTTTGATTTTAACGTGAACAGTCTCGGAGATATTCATTACCGACGCAGACTTTCTTATTGAAAAGTACATATCCGCCTTTGGGTAAAACTTTACTATTTCTAAATTAACATTTCATGTTGGAATATTAAGAGGTAATATAAAACGCTTTAGCCGAAAATAAACTTATTTATATTAAATTGTTTTGGCGTTGTTCTCTATAGTTGCTAAATTTATATATTTCTTTACTAAATTTTTCAAATAAAGTGTAAATTTTAGATTAAACTATAAAACAGGAAACTCATATATTTATTTTGCTTTCGTTTTATACGGATAAATAATATTATCAAGACAATACACATTTTGAATACACATTTCCTCAAGGAAAACACTGTCCCCAATGTGGATTAATTGTGCTTATTTTTATGTCTGTGAAACCACATGTCTTCGCATGTGTTGATAAGATTATCACGATAAGATAACTGAAATCTCGTCGCCGAGCATCAACATCCGATAACGCTAATCTTTGTTTATTGATAGATCTTTGATCACCATGACACCTTTTTACTGTAAACAATTAGTGTAAACAAACTGTTAAAAATTGTAACTTATGCAAATTTAAATACAAATGGTGAGCAATTAAATACTTATGGCGAGTAAATTGTGAAAACAATAACTTTTAACAACTTAACGCGGTAGCAATTTAATTCAGTTCATCTTTATTTCATCATGTCCCTTTATAGAACTGATTTACACCGTTGTTCTACAGCAACGTGATACTATCAACGAACACCATTCAATATACATGTTCGCCATGTTGAACCAGTGTTTTAATAAGAGCGCGAAATTGTTGCTGTCGTCCGTCAATTTCCTCGCATGGAAAGCGTGCGTGTTGCAAAAGACCATGTGCTGTAAGTGGAAATAAATAAAGACGCACAAATCAGTACATGTAGTATTTTATAATGAACAATTAACACCGGGATTAATACAAACACTCGCAAAGTATTGACCAATTGACACGTTAAAAAAAAATATGTCAGATTACAACTCATGCATTGCAGACAGCCGGGCATAATGTTTTATTGACATAAACTTAACATTTTTTGTCATTTACATATAGTTATACATAGCATAATGTCAACGTGAGTACAAATACAAATAGTTAAATATCATATTGGTCGCGTAACAATAATATACATACAGACATGATGTTTTTGTTTTTTTTATTCAATATAAAACATAAAATGCATACATGTATACGATCATAAAACAAAGTGATTACCATGAAGCAGCAATAATGTTCAAACATGATATACAAGATATGCTTATATATACTTTTTTGACCTTGTGGTTTCCTTTTGATTTAAAAAAACATGTTAATATGAATTTTTTTAGTTGTTTTTGATAGGTGTTTAAATAAAAAAGAAAACAACAGAATAATTATGATGCGTTGCATAAAGTGGGTAGAAAGCAAACTGGACTTGTTATGAAAGTTTCATGTGTTTCCATTTTTTTTCAAATATATGAAGTGTATCATTGTTGAGGGCTATGTCGTTTTCGATTTGAATCTTCAGTTTTAAATAATTTATAAAACAGTTCACTGTAGGTGTTTGTTTTCTGTATTTCATGCTGAATATGAAATATTTCATTAATATAATAATGTAATTCACAGCGTTATTAACATCTTGTATTTTGAAGGTATTTATCCCTAAACTGATGTCTAAGAGAGATAGTTTAACATTTGATTGTTGTTTTTCTAGAAAGGTTGTCAATTGATTCCATAGAGATTGAAAATGTTTTCATTCCCAGAAAAGGTGTTCTATTGTTTCAATATGTTCACTACACCTATCACATAGATTTGTGTTGGATAGGTTGCACTTAAAAAGATATTTATTAGTAGCTATGATTCTCTGGATGTATTTATATTGAAAGTTTCTCAGTGTGCTATCAGTAGTTGATTTATATGGCATGACAAATATTTGTTTCCAGTTAAATTCTTTTTCTCCAAGGAGGTTTTGCCATTTAGTTTGAGCTTTAGATGTTTCGGCAGGCTTTTTAATTTGAAGTGAGTAAAATATTTTGTTTGTTTTGTTTTGTTTTGCAATTATGTCTTCTACGAATGTTTTTTTTAGTACATTGTGTGTTATTTGTATTGGTAACAGTTTTAATATGTATGGGTATACTTTTGATCAAAGTGTAGTACATCAGGAAATTACTTGTAGGTATTCCGAATATGTAGCATAAATTATCAGAAGAATAAAAGTCGTGTATTCTGTAGTCGTACAATTGATCTACATATTTTATGTTTCGTTCAAACCAGTGTTTATAGAAAAACGTTTTATTGTTAGTAGCTATGTCTTTATTGTTCCATTTATTTTGGTTTCTAAATTATGAGTAACTTTACACCATGCCGATAAGACATTCGATAGAAATATGTTTTTGGTTGAAATTTCATCTAAAATATTATTGTTGATATTACATTCAAAAAGTAAGGAGTCACCATATGTTTTTAGAATTTTCTGGTAGAATAATTTCCATTTACTCGTATTTGTATTATATAAATATATTTTAACCCAACTGCATTTGATTGCATTCAGGAATGAATCTATGTCCGTTAGTCTGATACCCCAATATTCTACTGATTGAATTAATTGAGTTCTCTTAATTTTTTCAGGTTTACCGTCCCATATGAAATTAAATATTTCTTATATTATATCTTTAATTATATCATTTGATGGGTTTGGGAGAACTGTTAGTGTATACATTTATTTAGGGAGCGCAAACGTTTTCAACACGGTGTTTTATCCGATTAGTGTAAGTTTACGATGCTGCTGCCATGATTTTAAACAATTTTTAAATTTTTGTAATTTAGGCAATATATTTTTTAGAACTGTTTCATTTTCATTGTTTTTAAAGGTTATTCCTAACGTTGTTGCTTCATCTGATGTCCAGTTGAATTTCATTTTTTTTTAAAGATGAATATTACTTTGTTTAAATGTACATACTCGTAGCACAGTGCATTTACTTCTGTTTAGTTTAAGACCCGATGCCTTTCCAAAAAGGGTTAGCGATTCTATAAGATTATTGAATGAGTCGCTGCTGTCATTAAAAAAATAAGTTGCATCGTCAGGAAAAAGGGACTGTTTAATTTCTTCGTCTGGTTCTAGCGATATTCCCTTTATATGTTTATTTGATTGGATATAGTGTGATAGGTACTCGATGCATATAATAAATAGTGAGGATGAAAGTGGACATGCTTGTCTTACCCCTCGTTCGATGTTAAAACTGTTTGAAAAAAAAACTTTGTAAATAATTATGCTGTTAATATCGGTATAAAATAGTTTAACCCATTTAATTAGACTTTCACCAAAATTCATATTTTCTAAGCAAGAGAACATAAACGAATGGTCCAGTGAATCGAAAGCCTTTTCGAAGTCTGCAAAGAAAATAAGGCCATAATTGTTTGGTTGGTTGAAATAATTTATGCATTCTTGTATCAGACGTACGTTTTCACCAATGTAACGTCCTTTAATAAAACCAGATTGAGATCTTGAAATAATTGATGGTAATATTTTTTTTAATTCTGTTTGATATACTTTTAGTTGCAATTTTATAATCATTGTTCTGTAGAATAATAGGGCGCCAATTTGATAAGGATTCTATTTTTTTTCCAGGTTTTGGAATGAGTGATATTATACCTCGTTTTGAAGCGTAGTTTAGTTTTCGTTGTTAAATGAATAGTTAAGTGAATTAATTAAATGTGTTTCAAAATCATTCCAGAGTATTTTATAAAACTCGAGTGTAATGCCATCAGATCCTGGACTTTTGTTATTTTGCATTTCTTTTAGTGCTAATCCACATTCATATTCATTAAGTAATCCGTCACACAATAGTTTTTCCTCTTGATTTAAAGCATGATGTGTATTTTTAAAAAGGGTGTTATTTTCAACATGTTTTCGTTTATAGAGGGTTTCGAAATATAAACGTTGTTTCTTCTAGTATTTGAGTTCTGTTTGTTATATCTTCGCCATTGACTACTAATTTGTGTACAGTTTTTTGTTCACTTCTACGTTTTTCGATGTTTGCGAAGTATTTTGTGGGGTTTTTTTCCATTGTGTTCAACATGCTGTGCACGTGCTCGTAATATTATTCCATTAAGATGTGCATGATAAATTTCTTCTAATACTTGTTTTTTTTATGTTATTTCATTTTCAATGGCGGTGGTATCGTTTGTGTTTGTTTCATGCAATTGTTTCTCAAGTGTTTCAATGATTTTGGTGGTTTCAGTTTCAAGTTTCTTTTTGTTTAAATGATGTGTATCTAATTGTTGTGTTACGTATATTTCCTTTAATTACTTCCCATAAGGTATTTGGGTTCGTATTTTTATTATTTTGAACTGTATTTAATATTTCTTGTTTAATTTGCGTTTGATACTGTGTATCTAATAAGATGCTGTTATTAATTTTAAAGTATCCTGGGCCTTTTTCAGGTTGTATTTTGTGCAGTTTAAGTTCAACTAGAGAGTGGTCAGTCATAAATCCCGGTTTTATGCAACATGTGTCAATAATGTTGCAAAGTGACTCAGATATTAAAAAATAGTCTTATCTACCAAATATTGTTGGTTTTGTGTTTGAATGCCAGGTGAATTTGCTTTCGTTTGGATTTTCTGTACGCCAGATGTCTATCATATTGTAGTTTTCAATAATATTATTCAAAATTTTTCTATTTTTAGAATGAGTATAAAGGTTTCCCTTCTTTTTATCTAATAATGGGTTAAGAACAGTATTGAAATCACCACCGACTATAATGTTTTTATCTTGGTTATTAATTATAAAGGATTGTAATGTTTCGTAAAATGTGGAATCATCTATGTTAGGGCCGTAAACGTTGATTAATGCTCATTGTGTTTCGTATATTTTGATATCTATACATGTACTTGCTTGTCTACCAATTATTATTTCGTTAACGTTATCGACTGTGATCCCTATATTATTTTTAATCAGAAAAACAATGCCTTGTTTGTTAGTATGTTGTCCACTGAGATAGATGTCTCCGTTCCATTCATCTTTTAAAGTTTGTGCTAAAGTATGTGTCAAGTGACTTTCTTGTAATAGGCATATACTATATTTTTGTTCGTCTAACCATTTGAAGTTTTTTTTTATGCGTTTGTCTTAATTGTTTAGCCCTTTTACATTCAAAGTACATAATTTAATCATATAAAAAGGTGGATAGTGATGCAATTGATGATTTATGTATGCTTGTCTAGTTAGTTTCTATTTTAAAATATAAAGGAGAAGTATTCATCCTAAACAATAGGTGTAGTGTAATAGAAATATGGGTCAAATGCGTACATTGTATGCAAGGAATTCTGAGCTTAATTGTTTTGGTTAATTTAAAACATAATAACATTATGTTGTCTTGTATGTTTGTGTCATGAAAAGTTTTATTACAAAGTTTTCCTATGATTGACGTTCTTTACTTTTTTAGATTGGATTTGGGGATAAGTTTGTTCTGCTATATGATGCAGATTTTACGATTTATTGTATTTTTTTAATATCTCTTGCGTTTTTTGTGTTTGTGTGTGTGGGTGTATGTGAATGTATGTGTGTGTGTGTTCGTGTGCATGTGTGCGTGAGTGTGTGTGTGGGCGCGCGCGTGTGCGTTCTAGTGTGTGTGTGTATGTGTGTACCCGTGCGAGCGTGCGTGCGTGCGTGCGTGCGTGTTTGTTCGCATGTGTTTGCTGACCAGTTCTCATTAAAAAACTATTTAACGTCTTACAGGTAAACACAATTTTGCAACATACAAAGTAACTAAGCTGTGCACTGTTTAGATCTACCGTTACCGTGTAAGGTATCTAAAAATGTATTACACGTTTAAATTAATGAGTAGATCTTACATCACAAAAGTATGTTATTTTAACAAAAACATGTTTTGAACAAAACAACAACAATAAAAACTATTAAAACACATTTGGTACATATACAATTGTGCTGTTATCCACTACACATGTGATTTTGCATGTAAATATATAAGTATGGGTGCGTGCATGTCCGCGTGTGTTTGCTGGGCAGTTTTCATCAATATACTGTTTTACGTCTTACAGGTAAACACAATTTTGCAACAAACATAGTAACTAAGCTGTGCACTGTTTACATCTACCGTTACCATCTTAGGTATCTAAAAATAGTATTTCACATGAAAATTTATGTGTTAGTTTTACATCACAGAATGTATGGTATTTGTTCAAAAACATGTTTTGAACAAAAACAACAACTTACAACAACACAACTATTAAAACACATTTGGTACATATCAAGGTGTGTTAGTATACAATGCACGTGTTTTGGATATAAAGTAGGGTAGAGGTACAACCAAGTGTCTTGTGTGCAGCTACAATCTACAAATACGTAATTTGCAATTTAAGAAAGAAGGCTGTTCAACAAATGAACCATTGACGACTAGAGTAGATAAGTAAATTGGTAAAGTGGATGGTAAGAGTTTACTCAATACCACGAAAACACATACCCGCTAACTAGGTTGTGTAAATTGGGTTTAAAAACCGTGAATACCCTAAAATAAGAGCTTAATTTGTCGAAAGAAATAATTAAATTCTCATTTAGAGAGTTAATTTGTATTTTTAACAATTTATAGGACTGATTTAATTGTTAGCAATATATAGCAAATATCAGGACAGCCCGTGTGTAGAGGCTTAAATTGTATAAGCAAAAGTTTCAAGCTCCTCACAAGGCTTTTGGTACATTGATACAGATTATAGAGTTAATTTTTGGGGATTAATTATTGTTTTACTTTAACCTACGTTTTACATAGTTTTTATTAAATTTTACACTTTAAATAATGAGGTGGTTTTAATACAATAACATATCAATAAATGTTAAAGTAGTGCACGGATTAATTTAATCCGCTTTACAATTGCTCGATTGAATGTGTGGTTAGTGACTTTTCAGCCCATGCACAATAACGGTTTACATATTATACAGATCGGTATTTATTTGTGTTTGGTTAAGATTGTTCCACGAGCTTTTCGTGTATGGTTAACACACAATTTCACGAGCATAAAGTATATTTGCTTATCTATACTGTTAAAAAAAAGAGTATACTTTTTCGGCTTACTGTCTGCGGTTTGGTCATGGCAAGTCCAGCCATTCTTGGTATTCTTCGTGTCTCACAGTATGTATTTGTCCCATATGATTTCGGTATTTGATTACCCCATTGCTGGTCCAGGCATCCTTCACCTCGACCATCATTTTCTTCTTAACGCACATACATACTTGCAAGTTGAGCTTCGTCAGGTCTTCATTGACGTAGACGTCTGAATATTTAAGAAGTTTTCTGTTTCGTATTATGTTGTCTTTTGTAAATCTGGACACAAACATAACAGTAATGTCGCGATTTTTGTTTTCTCTATTTGGTATTCTATGAACGATATCTAGGTCATTCAATGAGAGCTCTGCCACTTTATTCTCTTTGAAAAAAGTTATCACTTTTTTTGCTGTTTCTGTAGCTAGTTCGTTCGAGTCTGGATCCGGTATTCCTTTGATCTTTATATTGTTCCGTCGGCTGTATTGCTCAGCATCATGTTCACCCTGTTTTCTGTTTTATTCTTCTTTCTGTGCCTTGCGAGTAATTAAGTCGTTTTCCTGTTTTATCTCGGTTATGCTTTTCTCTAATGTTTCTACTCGTGCTTTAAGTTTATCATTTTCCATATCTCTTTCTAAGACTTCTATTCTGTTAACCATTGACTTTAAAAGCTCTTTTTTCATTTCTAATAAGAGATCTTTCATTGTTTCTCTTATTGTGCCTCTTTTAATAGTCCCTTCTAACCTAGTATCCATTTTCTTCATCGCGCATTCTACTCGTCCTAGCTTGCTGTTTATTTGTTTCATCTGTTTGATGACCTCAGTCCGTTCATCGTTAACGATTTTCGTCTCGATATCTTGTTCATGTATCGCATCATCAATGTTTTTTGCTTTTTTCTTTTGTTGTTTTCGGTTGCTTTTATTTGGCGTCGCTTGTTCTGACATACTGTTTTCTAGTTCACTTGTGCGTGACAGTGCTTCGCTTCTTTTTCTTTAACTTTCTTTTTCGTTGTCTTGTTCGTTTTTGGCCTTTGTTATTGTCTTGTCGCTGTTCATTTTCGTTGCCTGATTGTTACCTGATTGTTTTTGCACAGTATAGTTTCGGACATGCACGTCGAGGAATGTATTAATAAAGCGCAATATTCTCTACAAAGCTCTACGAAGCTATGTTTGCATATTAAGTAACATTTATTATAAAGTCACCGCATACCTTTTAGTCCAAAATATTCCCAAATCGAATAGATTTAACACTTTATTTCATTTTTTTGTAATGTTTTACAGACATGAATTTAATTAATAAGTTGTATACAATAAAAAATTGTTTTACAAATAATAACGAGAACAAAAAAATAAATAAAAAAAAATAAAAAATATATAGTATATTATTGCAGTAGATGTTTTTTTTAAAGAGCCAACAAATATTGGTGAGGAGGGGTGGGGGTGGAGGCGGGGCGTGGCGTATAGTAATTACCCGATACGGCAAATACATGGAAATTAATTTAAAATGAAATGAAAATAAATGTAATGTAATTTTAGGTGAAAAATATTCAATTTTCAATGTAATGTGGTTTGCTTGGTGATTTAATATAATGCTCGTTGATACCAATGCATTTATGATAATAATTATGTTGTTCATTCTGTGTTAGTGTCACACTCAAAGAGACAGGTACAGGTTTCTCAACTGAATATCTGCTGAACTACTTCATTTAAATTGAGTTTCAATTTAAATGAAGTAGTTCAGAAGACATTCAGTAGAGAAACTATTGAAAAAAATCAGGCCGTGGTCAACTTTTTATTGAACAGTTCATATCTGCCTTTGTCATTAAGTGAACATTTTAATTATGTTTCTTAATCAAGTATCAATTTGAAATAAATATAAAAAAACTAAAGGTTGAAAAACAAATTGATTAATTGATACTTAACTGTTCCGGCGGTGTTCTCTATATTTCTTAAGTGATCTATTTCTTTATTACATTTTCCAAATAAAGTGAAATGTTTAGATTGAACTGTAAACAGAAAAACATATATTTATTCTGCTTTCAATTATTACGGATAAATACTATAAGCAAGACAATACACATGTTGAATATAAATCTGCGATAGAGGCGCAAATGCATTCTCTTCCCGGTACAATTGTAGATAAGATTATCACGATACGATGGTTCTTCTTTATCACTTGACTGAAATACCGGTTGCCACAATGACACGAATCTTTGTTGCAGCACGGCAAATATCACGTTTAATCCTTCTTGCACCGTTTTAAAAACACGCACAGTTTCGTGTTCGAATCCTCGCTGTTAATACAAAATATTTCTTTGTTGTGTTTACAATTGACGTGTCTTTTAGAATATGAAACCCTGTGCTGTATGCAGCATAATATTATAAATTGTATTCCGCATAAAACCGACAAAATTAAATCCTCATCTAAGTATAGTTGTTTAAGCCCCGCCTTTTCGTTTACGTCACTTATTATCTCTGTTTTTTTCATCCCAATTCACCCCTGACCTCGACTGCGCTTGCGTAGAGATGAACTAATCTCTTGAATGGATGAATTCATCGAAAGGGATGAATTGCGATGAATTCATCCCTTGCGATGAATTCATCCCTTCAAGGGATTATTTCATCGTAATTCATCTATAAAAACGACTGGAAAAGGTTTAATGCAGATGAATTCGGATGAAACGGGGTGAAAACGGATTAATCCCTAAAAATCGGCTGGATGAGGGTTATTTTTTAGGGATTCTAAAGAGATTAATATCGGAACAAAATCCCTAACCCCACTGTAAGTATTAAGAGGGAAACACTTGTGTATGAGTGCGAACTATATTAAAGTGGGTTTCTACTGATTCTTACTAAGTCCGTATCGAAGGCTTTATATTTCAACATCTGAAAACATAACATACAATATATTATTAACTAGTTACACAAAGACCAGGATATTTATGGTACGCTCAATCATAAAAGGAAAGTACAATAAATACAAACATACTATTAATGCATAGCAGATATTTCGTTTTGTATTAAAGATTTGCCGTTTGTTGAGAGTGGTTTATGATATCAATCAAATATTGTACTTTGAAGTGCCTTAATTTTTATTTGACACTTTATGTGTGTATATGTCCCGATAATTCATCAATGCATCGTGTTAGCTAAGTTTTACATTCACTATCAAAATGGAACGATCCTTATTGCATGCCGCTTTCGGTATGTATTGGTTTAGTTAACACACAATCTCTAAATGCGTTTGGTTGCATAGCACATGAATCCAGAAAATGTATGTGTAGTAGTATTATTCTCATTGCAAATTGATCCTGAACACCTTTTTCAAGTTTGCGTATATGCTTTTTTAAAGGACTAAATATGAATAAAACTAAGGTCAATCGTAAATTAAACTTCATTTACGAATGTCCACACGAGTAACATTACATAAACATGTAATCTCGTTGTTCATCAGTTTGAATTCTTGACAGTTTTACTGTAAAACGTACAATATATTGTACTAGCTTCGTCTTCCGTCTTTTGCTTTAAATTACATTCTTGTAAAAGATTCGTTTTTGATAATAGTCCTCATGTACACGAAGGGAACGTATCCATACGTCTGTGCATGTGTGGAATGTTTGTTTGGTCATGTTTGTGAGGATGGTTTTTGATATTGTTAAGGGCGTTAAACACCATAATTAGAAAGCTTGTGAGGCTGGATCTAATCGATCAATAACGAGGCAGCCTTGCTTCAAGGAGAATAATTTGCGATTGTCCTGGGACTATACATTGCCACAGTTTGACAATAATAAGAAACAGGAAGTATGAAACTTGAATAGAAATGACGGTAAATGAAAGGAAGCTTGATGACATTGCACAGGTAAACTTACAACTTGATTATTTGATTTTTAAACTATTGCGAATAGAAAGCCAAGCCTAATACCCAGTTGTGCATTTGGTATTCAAACTATTGCTATAAACAAGGCAGGGGCCAGTATCCAGCTGGGTATTGGATAGCCGATATATTGCGAATATGGATTCAACGATAAATACCCAGTTGGATATTGTGTATTCTAACTATTTGGCATAGCAAGCCAAGGACGACACACAGCTTGGTATAATTACCATTCCCTTACCAACGTCATGGACCTTCATTACAAAAACCTGTTACCGTAAGTTTACAAATGATTTTAGTTCGATTTAACATTTACTTGTTAAAGTTAAAACACGAATATGTTATTTAGCCTTCATGCAAAAATTTGCTCCATATTGTTTGTTTTTATTTGAAGTCAAATACTGTTCGAAACCGCCCGACATCGCAACTGTTCTTAATGCAAAGGCAGACTCTTCAAGCTGAATAAAAAATCTTCGAAAAGTCAACAAAAGATTTTATACTTACCCAATAACATTTCAGAAGTTAAACAAAAACATGATCAATCATTAATCGGTTCTTTCCGAATGCAGCCCTGTGCGGTGTAGCCTCGTTCCTAAAGTTCAGCATCTAACGGAAACGGAAATTCATAATTCTAATTTTCAACGATTTAAAAATATGCGAGTTGTATTCTTTCCAGATCGGATTTACATTATGCATATTTACGGTGCAATTCAGTCACATATAAGTCTTTGAGAAAGTCTGTAAAAAGTTTAACAAGTGAATAATATTCGTAAAGTTCAATGATATCATTGGTCTCGATGTAGGACCGCTCGCCTACTTTCTGGGGCGTTATTCGCTTCATAGTTACCGTGATTGCTCGATATTCTGTTCACGAATTGTCGTAATCAAGTGTGACGGAGTACAAGCCATCATAAAGCTGAGAAAATGTCACGTATCATGCAAAAACTGGGTAATACAGTATATGCTTACAGTGTTCTATTTTCAGAAATAAATACAAAGAAAATTTGTCTTACAGATCAGCAGCCAGACACACGATATGCACATATAATCCACGATTGATTGTAAATGGTATGCGCACAATCGAAACAATGATCACAATAATATTAATATTAAGTTAGTGAAGTTATATCAGAATCAAGTAAACACACCCTAAAAAGATATGTAGTTTTTTAAGACGATGCATATGTGTTGACCAAACATAACACAAACGTAATAAAATATAATATAATACAATATCATATTTTCTTATTTTTTTTCAATAAAATAGTGACTGTCCGTACACCTTTTAACATATAAATTGAACTTTCACATTTAGACTTGTATAAGCAATGTAAACATGATTTAAACAAAATAATTAAATAAAAAGTTGCGGTTATTATTCAATTGTGTTATAAATCAAATATTAAAAGCACAATGTGTTAATTAATATACGCCAATGTCACAAGTACCTTGGGGTCACATTGTACAATAACTGCTCAGTAACAACCATGTTGATGAGGTCTCCAAAGAAGCCAACAAGCAGCACAATCCAAATGATCGCCTCTCTAGGATGGCAATACCTGCAAACTTGGTGTACTGACGTGCGACTGGTATTGATGTACAGGATAACCCACTACCTGATAGAAATACAAGCCAACCTGTAAATCCATCCAGCTACTTTGTCCTTACAGAGAGGGAGAAACGTATACTTTCTCGTCCCATTCTGGCGAACAGACCTGTACAGACACCCCTTCTTCCCAGCAGCCATTTGACTCTAGCAGTCTCCAAAGCCGGTTCCTTGGACAGCTTTAACGCAGGCTTGGTCACTCTGCATTAGACCACAAGAACATTTTTTATTTGATTTTATCCTTCACTTTGTTGTTGTTATCTCCAAAAGACCTTATACAGTCACATTGCGTCGATGCTCCAGAGGAGCCCTGCACTTTATGGGAGAAGAAGAAATTACAGAAGCGATACAATAACAAAATAAAATAATTGTCGCTCCGAGGTCGCACATTCGCAAGTAATTAAGCACACATTAAATACAGAATGTATTGTGTTTCGTCATCTGTATTAAATATCACGAACACAATACTCAGAGTAATTTGATTATCTTTCAACAGAAATAAATGCTAAATTAAAAAGTAACATTCACTTCAATGTAATCTTATATCGCAGTGATCCTAAAAGGCTAACTCAGATCATAGCGATACCACTGGGGTATCAAACATGCGCCTTTGTTCACGACTTGTTTATTCTGTCAAACGAATGGACACACTCGTGAAAAAATGCATGTGGGTCGAATTGCCCCGTATATTCGTACGTTTAATTTAATTTAAAAAGACATGTTCACAGGTTGAAAAAATGACAATTACAACATATAATAATAACCAAAAAAGTGTATATTCGTAAAAGATACAGAACCCGCTCTTAAAATAATGAACTGGTATATTATAAATCAGATTTTATTTACACAAGACATTTTACGACAGGCTTAATCTAAGTGAACTCATGATGTGATAAATTCGCAGATTTATTGTCTTTTGACATGCACGATTGTATATTATTGTTTATGTCTTCCTATTTCAGCTGAATATAACTGCAGTTGTGAGATTCGTGATGAACAGTATAAATGTATCGCACGTTTAAAGGATTTGATTTAATTACCATGTTAAGTACTATGGGCACGTTCGGCTACCTATGTGTGCAGTTACTTGTTTGTCTTGTTTGCTCATATGACCCATGGGGACCGTGGGAAGCCTGGTCGGAATGCACATGCAGAGTTGATGGAAGTACTCGATTAAGAACGAGACAACATTGCGACAAGCAGGGTTGTTATCCGTGTGGAGTTTATTGGCACGATTCTGTGCAAATCGAAGTCTGAAAAGCCTGTAACAATGGTGGGACGTGGCAGGAAGACGGATGCCATTGTGAAGACCGGTATTATGGTACTTGCTGTGAATTCCGTAAGTAAACGAGTGTATAGGAGTATTAATTTGATTGATCGATTAACGAAACTGTTTTGGTTTGTTGTCAATATTGTTTTTTTCTTCAGCTGTCTGATGCTATCTACATAACTAATGCGACACACGTCCATATTTATTTTTTATCGTTATTTCAATGGTTTGCGTGTCGCACGATGTGTTTATGAACATCTTAAATGACATATACTTTTAAAACTAAAAGAATGCATGTTAAACATACTAATTAAGAAGCTGTTATCACTTTGGAATAATTGTATAAATTACTTATTTCCAGACAAGCGGAGTGCATCATCGTTTCATATTGCAAACAAAAGAAACCATGTGCACATATCATATATAAAAAGTAATAAACATACGAACATATCAAATAATGGCTCAACTTTTTTTAAAGAAATGTTTGTGTTTGTAAAGTGGCGTTTACGTATTTACACGGGAATCTTGGTGCATAGTTTATATTCGACACACGGTGATACCCTCTGATCGTAACATTGCACCAATATTCGTATGGAAAAGAGTATCCCTAACCAAAATTCTTCTTTTCTGGCTAGATAAAGATCAAAGAAGCGACGACTGTAGCAACTCATAGTTACTGTAATGTACATGAGGAGTCTAATGGTTAAATGTATTAGGTCATCATTTGGTATGCTATCATATGGAAATGCTTTAGGCGTTCCACAAATAACACTCGTGAAACAGTAACGATACAATAAAGCACATATTTAAACGTTGGGATGCTTTTCAAGCGGTTAATAAGATAAAGATATTGACGTATTAAAATATTTGTATTTGTATTTACAATCTTAATACATACAGTGCAAGCAAATTTAGGATCTGTACATATAATAAATGTCATACACATTAACGCCTGACTGCATGTCGTAACCAACGATCCAAAAACATGGGAGATGTAAGCAATACGAACACTAGTTAACCATTGTGTCTGTGATTCGATTCGTTTGTCGACAGTCAAGGATTCATTAGTTATGTCACTGCGTTTTAAAGCTAGCATTATTATCGTTACAATAGTGTTAAGCAGAAGATTGTCTTAGCAGTGAAATGTTCAATCATTAAATGTAAGTAACTAGCAATTATCATGTCATGTCATGTTATTATAATAATATATTCACTTATTGATGAAATTAACTTTCGTTTCTTTCCTGAAGAAAAAACATGACTTTTATCGAGCTATATAGATTAAATAGCAACTGTGATATAGAATCAGTAGTAACTTTCAGTGCATGTTGTTGAATGGTAGTCACTTTGGAATATGTGTAAAGGGATGGACTCATTCCATCAGTGATATATGCAGATCGTGCTATTAAGGCCAGAATCCAATAAATTCGAGACCGATAGGGCCCCACTTTAAAAACGGGAAATGCGGCCAAGGTCTGTTCGAAAATACTCTAATCAAACGCTCGTCACGTAGTCAAACAATAATGGCTGACTAATGTAGGTTTTTGTTGATTAATTACCTTTTCCTGTTAAAGTCGATGCACATGACACTTACAATTTGTAAATCATGCCGCAGCAAAATAATTTATACCGATGAACCTTGTTATGCATTGATCACCTCCATTAAGTTCAAAATGTGTATACCCTGGCATAAATATGTTACGATTCGGATAGACCTGTGATACGAAGTGCACTTCAGCGAACAGATCTTATCAGTACTGTAAAACATGTACGCGGAAGTTGTGTGACGAAGATAAGGCCGTAGCTTACATGGATTTATGTATATATCATATTATCTGCTTATTATCAGATCCATATGTACATTCTGTTGATTATGGTAGTTATAACAAATTTTCTAAAGGAATGTTGCTGGCATTAAAAGTAATTAAAAACTCAATCACATTTTACTCTAACCTATAGAGTTCATTTCAGAATAAGCCAATCGGTTAGTATGTTACACAGTTTTTAAAACGTTGCTATACAAGCATTAAATATACACTTAAATACCTAGGCTTAATCATTTTTGTCTTAAGAAATGTCATTTGTGCATGCCTGATAGTAACTAAAAACTTGTTTTAAGTAGAAAATACACTTCTTTTTTGTGACGAATTTTTTATCTTTGTCTAAGCACAATTTTTTTTAATCACAATATAGAACTAAACTATGCTTAATATATATTGTTTAACTTTTAATTTTACATATATGAAACAATCATATCAAATTTTCTCAAACTTCATGTCCTAAAGAATATAACCTTACATTACAACTAAACACATTAATGTTCGGTGAAGTAAAACAGTGAATATTACAATTTGTCTTCTTTTCTATTTGGCCGAATGGTAAAAAGTTGTATTTGTATGTATATATATATTTTCCCGTCCGACTCAGTTTAAAAATAAAACCAGTTCAAAATAAAATGTTTGACTCATGGTCCTCCGATAATATGTTAATTGTTTCTCCGCTATAATAAACACAAAAGCATATAAGAAAGAACAATACTGGCATTTTTCTTTCTTATTGAAATCATAACGTTATGTGCAAGTGATTATGTGGAATTAAACACTAATTTTAAAACGGTCGTACAACGAACTACACATGTATTTCGCCGTTTACAGTAAATATACATTAGTATTATAGTATATCACAACGCCCACATTTTCCGTTACAATCGTCATCAAAAGCCCATAAAGTGAGCCGTTGAAGCCAACAGGCTTGAACCCATTTTCGGGCAGCTTCAAACGTTAAAAACCTGTATAAGCCGTATCTTCCCTGTCATTTTGCTCGTGTACATACGCTGTGAAAAAATCAATGATCAATAATTGTTTATATTCGATTGTCGACGTAACGTGCAGCGAAGAAAACATGTTCTGCTCTTGAGTTTCCGAATAATGACTCATACACTTATCTTGAAAATTAGTTCACACACATTAAATTATATGATCCAGAGGGACTAGTTATCAAATCACTCGACCCACACAAAGTTTATACCCACTCTTTCAACATAGAGAATAAAATTAATCAGCAGATAAGTATTCCCTGTAAAGTAGCGCATTTAAACCATCTTATCACAAAGATAAGATTACATTTTGCTGTGTGAAGCATAAACTGTACGTTTACTTGATATGAAATTCCAACGCAATCGGACAGCTAAAACGGAAAAATGCGACACAGCATTATATTTTTGGATAATATTGTTAATAACTATACCTTCCACTTCGTCGGCACATAATTGTAACGATTACATTTGTTACCATCATAATTACCATAATTTCAATGACTGCCAATACCTGCTGAATAGAGAGCCGCAACATGGACAGTGGTCTACGTGGTCTGATTGTTTTAACTTTGGATCAGATAGCGTTGTTCAGGAAAGAATTCGGTCTGTCATTTTCAACGATAACACATATTGCTGGGAATTCGAAGACTGTCACAAATGTTACAATGGAGGGAATTGGAATAAAACGGGATGTTTGTGTCTAGTGAGATATAACCTGATGCATTGCGAAAATCGTGAGTATTTTGGATCTAAAAAAGAACGTGTTACGGAAACTTACCGCGTTATTAAGAGGTCAAAACGTACTATAGTGTTCATCATACAATTTTGTTTGTAAATTTAAAACGGGTCGTTACGCGTTATTATATACATTATCCGGTCGAAAATAAAGATGTGTACACACACAGTACAGAGACAAACAACAAGCCATGACAACAGTTACCAGTAACACGTTGTTTGTTTTAAAAATTAGTAATTAGATAGTTGGTATAATTTCCGCATCGGCTACTTCTTGGAATGCGAACACTATTTGTAATTTGATTGGTTTCTTTATCATTTCTTCATGATGTGTGTAATTTGTCAATGTGTTTCAGATGTGCATAACCTTTTTAAACAGTTATACACACTGAATGTAAAATGAAAATATAAATAATTACAACTAAAGCATGCAATTTGTGTCGAGTGACAACGCTTCAACACTTGTATCACTTCTTTTGTAACTTCTTGTTGCGGTCATTATGTGGCCTTACTTTCACATTTCAAACGCAGCTTTTACTTTTTTTAAACACCTAACACACTTTGACTTCTTTTCATAAAGTCTTATATTAAAACAGACTTGAAATGTTATAAATATATTTTATTTCAAATTTATATAACTCTCGTTAGTCCAGAACGATGTTAAACTTACAATCGCCTGCTCAATTTCAAGTATCATTCAGCATGTGTACTCGATTCTAAGCAGAACACGCAATTTGAGTTCGCCCTAATCGGTGTGTGTGTTTTTTAATTATAAACACGTTCAGTCAGCATTGTTTTCAATCATTAATAGTTCACACTTAAAGACAGATTGAAAATGAGATAGATATTCCATTAGTTGTCATTCGGTTCTCAGACTGTTGTCCTCTTTAATATATGGTTCGACTGATTTAAAATAGTCTGTCAATATGCGGCTTTTCATTCGACACAAGTCCACAACAGCACACATCTTGGTTGTATCTAGGATGAGGGAGTCTATTTGAAGTATTCCATAAGAGTACTTACAGTTATAACATTTATCGATGAATGAAAGATCAGCATTTACTGTAACTATCTAACGTACAAACGACAAGCTGAAGCTTGTGAAGGTAGTGTGATTGTTTTATTGAGAGTGTTTGTTTCAAAACAAGCAGGCAGCGTACATCGATGAACTTTGAAATTCATTATACTATAGCGTGGACATTGTGATAAACATTGTAGATCAATAGACCTATTAAGGTCATGCGTTCAATACTTGAGTTCGATATAAGAGGCAGAAGCAATTTAAGGTTTATCTGATTACAATTAACATTTGAGTTGCTTTGATTCGACTCCCTAACGATTTAACTGTATCTATAACAACCGTTATTTTTCAACTTAAAGCACGCAATTCAGTCATATATTTGAAACAAAATCACTCCAAGTAATGTTTAAATGTTAAACGTTGAATACATTAGGCGAGTAACCTGCTGATGTCAGCGTCACGTCTCGACGTTATTTTCTGTACGTTTCTAGGAATTGCGATAAAGCAAAATTTCACTATATCTGTTGACGTCAATTGAAGCGGTAGAAACTTGATATTATATGAAATTCTGTCTGGTCGTTTTATTTCTAGAGCAGATTGTTTATATTGATGTAAGATCGAATTTAATCACTGTAGTGGTTTTACAAAACCGTTTTTTACGAATGCCTTATTGTATGCTTTTAAATTCGTAAAATATATAATGAGACAAGTGCAAACAAAGGATAGACAGCCACATACACAACCAATTCTGTATGATTCTATTTTAGGTATCAGCCGATGCGAGGCAGTTCCAGCCGATGTCGTCTTCGTCCTCGATTCTTCTTTGAGCCAAACAGAGGAGCAGTTCAACAAACAACTGGACTTTGTGGCAAGATTTGTCAATGCAGTCAACGTCAGTGATACAGAATTTCAATTTTCAGTCGTGACGTTTTCGACGAATGCTGTTATCGAACTTGAGTTCGACAGTTTGAGCAAAGATGCCATTAAAGCAAGTCTATTTTGTGAACTTACTATAAACCGTTTTTATAATTTGATGATAGAAATGTAATGATTATTCAAATGCCTTTTTCAAATCTGTTTATTTTATTAAACAACATTGGTAAAATATATTTAGGTAAACTTATAGACGATTTGGAAAGAATATAGCTCTTACATGCGACACAATGTTTGTGGATATTTTAATCAAACCATGTAAACCAATAATTCCAATTTCTAATGAACACAAATATTATTCAATATTTATTTTAAACAAAAGTGAAGAATATCTCATTTCCACCAGGCGCAACGTTCACAGGAAAAGGTCTCGAAATGGCCCTTTCTTTGCTCTCAACAAGGGGATATCGCCTACACGGTCTCACAATTGTAAAATTCGTATTTGTACTAACGGATGCAATGTCGACGAACATACAAGCGACTAAGGGAGCAGCTGGTCGATTGCGAAGAGAGGCAACTGTTGTCGCAATAGGTAAATGAACATCAGATACTCATTTTTTCAAATGCATCTTTTTATTAAACATAATCGTAAAATCTCAGACTTTATTTTTGTATTCATTTTACTTATTACGGAAGTTCCCTTTAGCCAGGGTCGGTTTCCGGATACGTTTGTGGATTAAACAAATGTCTCCATAATTTAAGCAAATGTATTCATATGCAAGATGCGATCTTTTTAACGGAACAAGACATTGATACGAAATTCATACATCCGTCAAGGCTCATGCTTTTGAAATATTGTTTAATATTGAAATTTGTATTTTAGGTATCGGCCGTGAGGTTTTGCATTCCGAACTACAGACTAGTGCGTCTCCTTCCGACGCAAACAGTTTGTCCTACGTGTATTCGGTAGAGAATTTCGATGCGCTCAATGGGCTGATAGGTCGCCTTATAGACGCGACATGTGAGAAATGTGGAGTGAGCCATATGACAGACATATTTGTTATCATCGATGACGTATCTGAATCAGCGATGACCCAACAGGAGCTCAGTGCGGCTTTGAATGGACTGACGTATATCGCACACTATTTACCTGCCTATGGGCAAGTGAACGGGCAAACGGTAAACATTACAACAATAGGTGACTTAGGATATAGACATACTTCAATTCATAATGCCACTGATCTCGACTCGTTGCTTATGTCGATTCAAAGCATTCGTCAGCAGCAATCACTCTGCTATATAAATGAGTGCGACAAGGCATTGGCGATAAATATCTCATCGGGTATGATTCAAATTATACCCATTTCAGATCAAAACAGCGATAACCGCAATAATTCGCGAAAGATATTAATTGTGTTTTCGTCTGGCAGATTCGTTGACAAGGCCCTGGTCAAGTTAGAACTACATGACGAACTAGGCGAGTCTAATATCGACATATTTGCAATCGGTCCTGGATACGACACTGATATGGAAGGATTGCATGCGCTTGTCAAAGAACCGTACAATGTCTTTAGCTTGCTGGATAACAACTTGGAAACATTTGATGTCTTAAAGTCAAAACTGTTGTATGTTGTATGTTCATAGTAGAATAGGAATCGTCTTCGTGTGCATTACCTACATCAATTTATACGTATTTGTGATGCGCACCTGTGTTTATACTGACTTATATTTTATTTCGTTGAACATATGCAGGAGTGTTGTATGTTATTAAAGGATTAGCTTGATTTTGTATTATTTACTGTTATGAACTATTTCTATGCTACAATAAGTGCAACTATGTTTCTGTTTTGATATTTGTGCAGACTTCGTTTTTGCCCAAATCAAACCTTATGAAAGGTAATCCCTATAATGAAAGTATTTGCCTAGGTCTCATTTAGGGGTGAAACAAGTACACAATTACAATTAGCATATTTCTCGCAATAATTCCCTTTTGTACGTATTTTAATTTTATTTAATGTTAATACATCGTTCCATACACACGACTTGTACTGCAGTATACTAGGATTATGAAGAAATCGGACGTTTGTGCATTGCTTTTTCTTAACAAAATACAAAGTTATAAAACTCGTGAATGCTTGTCATTTTACATAATAAAACGGTTTTGTTGAGTCATGTCGTTGTTGTTAAGGGTTATATATTGTTGATGGGTACTTTATATGTTTCCACACATTGATGACCCTCGCCTTTGAACTTGCTATTTTTTAGAGCGCATGTGTCATTTGTTATCGCAAAATAGCGGTTCAAGTTGCATATACACCATTTTTTATTGTTACCAATATCCGTTTTAAAATAAAGAGATTGCAAATGTGCAATTTCAATATATGAAATTATCATTATTATGTCATGCGTACGGTGAGTGCATATGCTGCAAACAGTTCTCTATTGTAAGGAATAATTACGTTAAAAGTAATCGTGAATCCAGTAAGAAAGAGTTGAATAACCGTGAATGCTCATGTAATTATTAGATTTGTTTTGAAGAAATACAATGCGAGAATACATTGTTTAAGTATAATCATGTTATTAGTGCCAGCCAATTAAGCTAGACTACTTAAATAGTTAAATCATTAACGGATTGTAATAACATACTTCATAATAGCCCCGATTATACGTTTCATTATTTGCTTTAGATCCTTCAATTTAACAAACTATCATGTTTGCTCTTTACAAATCAAAATAAAATGAGGACGCATGACTTACAATAATACTTTTCAATATAAAAAGTATATGGACCTAAAACAGAAACCTACTATTTACAGATTTAGACAAGTTTATATTTATACCAATATCATGGTTCTAGAACAAACACTTATTGCGATTCAACTCGCGTTGATGAGATCTCGTTAAGTAACAAAGGGTCAAAGTTATATGTATTATATGTAATGTGTGCTTTCAAATTAAACCAGGTAATAATTGGATGTTTAATTTCCTTGGCTTAAATGGAACGTATTTAATGAGATACAATTGTAAGAGCAGAGGGGTTTTATTTCTAAACAGATGATAAATACCATGAATTCAACTATTCACCTATACATACACATTGGAGGATGAAAACCATAAACATAGTAAATTTATTAAAACGTTACACAAGACGAGTTGATATAAAAAATCACTATAAGATGAAGACAAGTTAATAAGTAAACAACTTTGTCCAGGATTAGTTAAATTTGAAAACGCGTTAATGCTCTACATAAAGTATTTCAATATTAAATTGTACAACATGTATATTATAATATTGAATTGAACACATATTTTTTTACAAATAAGTATTTGAGTTGTCCAGACAAACATCTACAGATGATTATCTAAATAAATGTAATTAGCACTTGTACAGACAAGTTGGAGAATGAAAACTATAAACATAGTACGGTTATACAAGACGGACTGATATAATGGAATAACATGATAACATGGTACTCGTCTACAAAATCTCTGATATGGCATTGTTTCCATACGTGCTAAGATCTTTCTATACTGTTATGTCTACCTGTTTCAATAGCTTATTTGAGAGACAATAATCGTAAGTTAAAAATACATGATATATATTCGCATTTGTTTACAATAATCAAGATAACGTTCAAATTCAAAGGTGAATTTATATAAGTTGCATGTAATTGATGAGTTGCTATTGTTAATTAAATTGTAACAAGATTGTTTAAACAAATATATATTACGTTTACTATATTTCATACTTTGTAAACGTTCATGAAATTTTGATATTATTGTGTTATTTGCTTTGATTATTTGACACCACTACTTTATAATACGAAGGTGTGTGTTAATGGAGGGATAAGTGGCTATTTTTCTAGTTCCCCATATATTCAAATGCTGCTGTTAGATGATGTGATACATTGGAGCCTTTTACACAATTTTAGATGTATACGTTCTTAATCGATAAACTTGTCAAATCCCCATATCTCGCAACCGTAATTGAAGGTTGCAGCAACGAATGTTTCAAAAAGTTGAAAAGCAATACTGGGTTTAATATCTAGATTGTTTAGATTATTGATTAAAACATTTGGGGAAATGTATATTTACAAATGCAGTTAACCGATCAGCTACAAAAATGACTTGGATTAACTATCAAAACATTAAGCGTACATTGAATTGCAAATTAAGCAGCAACAACAAGGAATGCATTCTAATTGAATTAACGATTTACTAACATATCGTGAGAAACAAACCACAGGATCAGAATTATAAATTTCTGAGGCATGGTGAACTCAAAAATCTCGGGTATAATCGATGCTTTAAAAATCAGATTGCATTGTATTTATTCAATGGTATAATTCACAAAAATCCATTTACAAACCAGTAACATATCGCAGTTCTCAACATTTTTTATAACATGCATACTATCTGCACAAGGCCTGATAAGCACTAATGACATGAAGTAAACAAACCTAATTATCATCTGAGATAAAATACGCATAGACAAACATAATGATTTATATTAACAAACAACTAATAATTAGTCTATTGATAAACAAGTCAGTGGTAATCCCCGAAAACATTTATTGATGAATACCCACATTGTCACTGCCGAATACAAACAACCGCTTACAACCACTCATGTTATTGCGATTATCAATTATAAGTCGATATGGGGATTTCCCGAACAAAAACACAAGGGCATAGTATTCAATTCCTACCCAATACTATATCTATTCATACGTAGGCTTAGGCAGGCATTTTAAAACAGGAGGACGAAATACGGTTTATTTACACTATGCACATCACAACAAAGATACTGATGATATAAAAAAAAATATTTGTGTGTACATGTAGATGGGTTCGTATTTTAATATAAACAGAGATCAACATCAGCTGCAGCTGGGCAATACAATTTGTGGGCAGTAAATATTTGTTCTGTAATACGATACTTTACCGATAATCCACCTGGCCAGTTATCAAATTTCTGTTAAGAAGTTATTTTTATCTCTCACATCCACTTTCTACACCTTTGAACCGATATGTATGTAAATATTGTGTTTTATGTAAGATGAAGATGTCTTGCTTTCTTAAAGTTTAGTTTATAGTTCAGATTTAATAGACGTGTACGTATCTGTAGTCTTACATGGTGGATCGCATACATAAACAATTGAATGTATGAAGTAGGTCGTTTAATATACACTTCATTTTATGAAATAAATAAGTTTCAAGCAGTATGTACGGATTTGCGTACACTTTCAATATTGTAATTGTTTTGTTTCTTGTTTTCGTGTAAAAATAACTACTGATAGCATGCACTCAAATCACAAAATGTATTTGTGATTATTTATTGCTTGTTTCATTCGATATATTTATAGTGTTAATCCGACCTGCAATAATTTGTTAATAATCGTGACAAATACACTAAATTGAACTTTGTCTCACTTGGACAGAAACGAAAACGACACAAATATCTCGGCCAATTTTATAAATATGGATAACTTTTATCTAGCAGATAAGTTGTGGTTATCTTCAGTTATATGATATCTTTTTTGAAGATAATCAAAAATTATCCGCTGGATAAGAGTTATCCAGATGTATACACTTGACTACATCATATGTCACTTAAATTTGATAATAGTACAGAACAAATACTTGGTTAGTCAGCTAAAACGGTTTCTGTTATTATGCAATATACTGGTGCATACATCGACTTAAACATACAACTGATGTAATTAAAACGACTTTAAATGTTAAATAAATAACGTAGTTATGTGTAGCAATCAAACGTTTAAGTGTGTGCAAATATTTCTTCTTTGATAAATTTAGACCAAATATAGCTTCAAACACGCAAATTGTAATGGAAATCGTTTTTCTAAAATGCACACTACACACATAACCTCATTCCAATCAAAGTCAACGAACATCAATTATATTTACCATATTAACATCAAAATCACGCTTAAACCCGAATAATTAAGTTATCATACATTTATATCCACGACGTTGCAAATGTTCACCACCCATCGCTTCTTTGCGTCTTTTGCAAGCTGAGCATACGCGAATCATATGTCACTTGTTCACTTGCTTTCATATGAAAAGGTATGCATTTGAAAATCTCACTCACAATTGACCATTGATTTTTATTTAGATGAAAGAACCAAATATATATCATCATACTTCTCAGTTAGACCAAGTATGCACAAATTTTTGACACTTTTGAATAGTAATAATAAAGAAGCGCTTAGGAAGTTAGCTATTTACTATTTAATATGCTTTAAAAAAAGAGATAATTTTATTTTTACCTGACTCAACGTCTATTTTTTCATTTGTGTATATTCTATAATGAACTGAATGCATATGTTGTGTTGCCTGTTACCACTGTTTTCGGTACACATCTTATTTATATGTCAAAATAAGAGCAGTGTTTATATTAACACAAAACACTCTCACACATACTTGTTTTCACCTATCGGATAATTAGTTAACGTTTTGGTAAACTTGTATTGTATAATACAAATCTGTTATTAGTTATCTGTGCTTTGATTATTTATATATTGATTTCGAACAATTTTCACGCATGCATGTATTATTCTGAATCATCACGATGAGCTGTTATATGCTTAAGTGAAATAAAATATTTGTTCTTGTTCGATTTACCAAACGAACATCACGTTACATGATTCGAATAGTTTTGTACATTAAATGCGGATGTTGTAAATATACGCATATAGCCGACATTAAATTCATTGTTAAATAAGTTTAGAGTTATTGTCAAAAGCATTGTTATTGAAACAAATAAGCTCAAACCACTCATCCGCTGACACAGGCAGTCCTCTATTCAGTCATATGTCTTATTTAGGCTTATTTCATCGATACAAATCCCGTTGCGTTCTTAAATATAAATTTGTCAAACGCGTCAATACATTTTAAAGCCAATTAAAATACAACGGTATTTCCTCAGGATCACAAACAGCCATACGTGATCCATTTTATTATCTAACTGATCAATACAAGTTTAATTTTTCCCTTGTTACACATTACATTGTGTATCGTATTTTGTTTACAGTAACAAATAAACAGACATGACAACAAATATTTGCCATTCTGTCCTAGTTATCTAGCCTTTTTCATACACGTAGGCTTAATTGACGAAATAAGCAACATACCAACTTCCTAAATAGAGAATAATGTATATACAGACGTAAGTGTATGTTTTGTGACTTATTCTTGGCGAAGTGAGAGTTTAGGCTAGGCCTTAAACCGGTTATACCCGCATTGTATCATTAGTAACGATAATGTTGTACTAGTTTAATTTTACCTTAGGTTATCAAGTATTTGTTAAGAGTCAAAAGATTTCTTTTGAGTGCGTTATCTTGGATTTCAAACCTTATTAATCGACTTAAAACAATAATATGTTGCTCTCTATTCGACAGGCGTTTCCTGTTGGTTATCTTTAAGAACATGTAATGTACGTCATTTTCGATTGCAACACATTCAGCGGTTCCATGTCACCATCAAAAAAGTGCAACACATTACTGGGTCCTTTCACAATGGCCCTTAATCCTTATATGTGTGCGTCATACCCTGAACCGATTGCGAACATATCGACGATTGATTCATTGTATACCAATTGCATTTCTGATGTTATACCAGTCTTTTTGTTAAATCTACCTGAGGACAATACGAGCATGATCTTCCTTGCGCCAACACGACCTTCTATTAACTGGTCAAACTCGGTTATACTTTCTTTAATAGCGGATGTGATATTCCTCATTGGATATTCGTTCACACATTCCTCTTTTTCACATGCAAACGGTTGTTGCCGAATACTTTGGAGTTTGAACAAAACATCGAGTAAATCCTTTGCATGAGACAATCGGAGATGTTTATTTGCGTTATCACCAACTATCACAATCTCCATTTTCTGTCCGTTTGGTTGTCCGAACGCCGTTAAATTTTGAGCTTTATATGTCAAACCATTCAAAGCCGCTCGAAACTCTTCTCGATTCATCGCTGATTCAGATAAAATATCAATGACTCCAACGATATCGGACATGCTGCTCACACCACATTTCTCACAAGTCGCGTCTATAAGTCGACCAATAAGCGTATTGAGTGCATCGAAGTTTTCTACAGAGTAAACGTAGGACAAACTATACGAGTCCGGTTGTGATGCGATCTTCTGCAGCTCCTCGTGAGACACTTCTGATCCAATTCCTGCATAAGCAAATGAGTATTACCTTCATAATATATGCAGGCAATTTTATTTGAAATATATGTTAACGTGATAATATAATACACACATCTGTCTGACAATTCATACATTTCATTTAGACCACGATACTTATACATAATATTCCTGCAAAATACAGCAGTTCTAACAAAACATGTTACTCTTTTGTGCAGTTTTTTATAGCATAATTTACCTATTGCCACAACATAAGCCTGTGCTCGCAGATTTCTGGCAGCTACTTCAGTTGCACGGCGATTAGAAGACATACCGTCTGTTAAAACAAATACGAATTTCACAATAGATAGTCCAGCGAGACGGTTCTGTCTCCTTGCTAGCAATGTGGCGGCCATATCAAGACCTTTATGAGTGAACGTGGCACCGGGTCGGAATGGTATTTTCAGAACTTGTGTCTGAAATTAGATGTCAAATGTCGTTTCTTAAATCGGTGTCAAGTTTGTAAGATATAAGTAAAAATCAGTTTTCTATAAACTATAACATGCCCTTTATATAATAACGAGGAACGGTAAGCTTCGTTAATTCATGTTTCTTTCATACTGTAATGCAGTTAAGAAGGATTGAAAAGCATTGCTGCATTTTCTCAGGTAGTACCTTTAGTTCATCTTTGGTTAATGCACTGTCAAACCGTATCTCCAATGCAGCTCTTGTTGCAAAGGTAACGACTGCAAATTGAAATTCGGTGTGACTAACGTTGACTGCGTCGATGAATTTCGCCACAAAGTTCAGTTGTGCGTTGAACTGTATTTCTGTTTGGCTCAACGATGAGTCGAGAAGAAAAACAACATCGGCTGGAACTGCATCGCATATGTTAACGCCTGAAAAAAGATTTGTGTAAACTTCATGCCTATTTTAATTTCGCTTATGAAAACACACCCAAATATACACACCAATTTAGAACGAGCATCAACTTCACACTTAATTTTTATTGAATGTGATAGTGAAAGGCTTGTCGTGTTCCAATAGCTTTTTTAATCATTTGGAGACAGTGGTGCACTGACATAAAATATATAAGAAATTGATGATACTGTCTTATGTCCATGGTTTGATAACATTATGTGTAATTATATTTGTAAAATGATGAGTTTGGATACATGTGTGACATTCATTATTAGATCCTAATTTGGTAGATATCGCCTGTTTTGTTAGGTATGCCTTTTACGTGAAACGTAAACAAACGTGTTAGTGCATTATAAATAAAAGAAAGCTTCTGTTTTTATGTAAGCATACTAGTGTTTGCTATCACTGACTGTAAAATGTTATGCTAATGTATTTGACCAAATCTCTCAAATACCGGTATAATCAAAGTAATTTTAAAATGGAGTACAAAAACGAATGCATAACAATAAACAATACGTGCGATAAAAAATACAAATCAATGTGTTATCCCAAACTTTTGACATTTTTGGAGTCTCCTGCTCCAACTATTATTAAAATGGTCTCTGTTAGTATGTCAAACGCTGAAAGCATTGTGCATATTAGTCCTATGCCAGTATATCTTCAAACGTGACATTATTCTTGTAAATGAAACAGCAGAAACAAGTGTGTTCATATACCATTCTCTTGCTTTATACAAAAAAAAACCGACCAATCGTCTGATGGCTTATTGTAGTCCAGACCGTCATTATATCAAACTAATAATAGGATTTCATTCATTTCCAAAAAATGTATGGTATTGTGCATCTGATCAACAGGGCAAATAGCCTTTCACAATCGAAGTCTGTAATTCAAGTGATGCACTTAAAATCATGTGTTTTATTCCTTACGTGTTTTCAAAAATGCGTTTAATTGGACAAATGTTACATATATATGCTGAATCTTCTACCAGTTCCTTATTGAATAAATTTATTATCATTTTAAAATAATTATATATTATATTTTTCAAAAGTTCTGAAAAAAAAACACAAAACAGACTCTATTAATTCATTACACATGTGTTCGCTAGTTTCATTTTCATGTTAATGCCATTTTGCTGTTTGTACTCTCCTGTATGCGTGATCCTTTTTAAAGGTGTGTTAATTTAATCCACACTGCAAAAGAGTAATTGGTATATATGGTTTGCTTGAAGGTGTATTATTATGTGTAACAAAATACTCTTAATGACTTTGCCTGAAATCAAAACATGTGTCAAATAAAGTGCGGAGAGTATTTTCTTTAAGACATTTAACAGTGATTGAAATGCAAAGACGCAAATTAAAAGCGGTCGAAACATAACGGTTCAGGTTGCAGCTGGCGTCTGGAGTAAGTTGATTTTATTAACTATGTTCCTTCTTCAATAGTAACTATTTGGCTCGCACGCGCAGTTTAGATCATAGAAAAAATTAAAGGAATACACAAAATAGTTATTTGTTACATAATGTTATAACTTTGATGAACACATTACAACTCTAGAAGCATCAGGAGTAGTTCCTGTCACTTATAGTATAGTTTAAATATTAAACAATAAGGAAAGTCAACCTACACTACCTACGAACTGTTTTTAAATGCATTGGCGATGGACTGGAGCCTTGATGTCATACGACTGTGTGTTGTTTCTGTATGCCGTAACATGCAGATGCGAATTAAATGTCAAAATACGTTATACATGAGTGCACTTCCAATACTTAATATTCGTATGTACAAAACATACTCACGATTTTCACAACACGTGCCGTAATACCGTCCTGGACATTGACACCCGAAGAAACTCATATTACCGCCATTGTAACAAACTGATGGACACTCGGCCATTTCTGAGGATCCTGCAGGATTTCGTCCACAGTAATTTATACATTGGTTGAAATCATGTTCATTCGAACAACAAAGTGGTCTGTCCCTAGACCGGATCATTTTTGGAACTCCACATCGACAGTCCTCTGACCAAGCATTCCATGGTGACCACTCACACCTACTTTCACATGAATCCGCAAAAACTAACGGCATTAAAACTGTAGAAAGTACGATCATGAGCACTAGTTTTCCAAACATGTTGACCATTATGCGGATTCAAGCTCCTTTCAGGTATTACAACATTAATGTAGGCAATTGTTATTGCATCTATAGTTGAAAACTCTATAGTCTAATTAAAGACAAAAAGTAATATAATAAATACCATTAATCAAACCCAAAATAACCGATATAAACCCGGAAGGAGTAAGTATAACACTGCGTATGATAAATTACTATAATAAGACACACCGTATTAGTTCTTTCGTAATTGTAACGTATTGGCTTTAATAAAAGTAGGTACCTAGAGGGTTATGGTCTGTATTGTTAGGTTAATCCTGGTTGAATTTCAATGGTTTAAGTCAATTTCTTTGTACGTATTAATCTCTGAGGACGCCAATAGTTCGGTCGATATAGTAATTACATTTGCGTGATATCTGCTTACATGCTAATTAAAGATAGACAACAGTGATGATTTAGCTTTTGTTGAATTTAAAATCATTTATTCAAATTAATAGAAGGCTTTCACTTACGCACACTACCTTAATTGTGTTATCTGCGAATTTGTTATGGAAAGTCTTTATCATTCAGGTGTGTCGATTTCTTCAAGGTTTAAGTATTGAACCGAAATGTGTGATTACTTTATTCTCAACAGCTAGTGCACACCATGTAAAACAATAAAGGATTCTCAGACATTCCAAGTTGCAAACCCCGAAGTTCGATGATTAAAAAAAAAGCGCCCGATACGCGCACATAAAAGGATGGATTGGATTTTAAATTGAAGCATAATTAAAACACGGTACACACGCGTGTTTACTTCCGAAAAAGGGCAATTGCTTGTGTTAATAAACTTCGTAAACCCATATTTCGTTAATACTGGTCAGTATTAATTTTAAACTCCACACATAGGAATTTTTAAATCCCAGTGTTTGTCCTGATAAGTGGTTGTATGTCAATTACAATTATTTTGTTGGAAAACGAGGCTTTATGCATGCGCGTAAAATGTCGCCCCAGATTAGCCCGCGTAGTCCGCACAGATTAATCAGGCACGACACTTTCCACTGTTATGGTATTTTCCGTTAAAAGGAAGTCTCTTCTTATCGAAATTTTTTTTTAGACGGACTGTTTCGTTCCTTATGAGCCTGTGTTTATCCTAGACGACACTTTACGCACTCGCATTAAACCCCGTTTCCCTGCGCTGGGCTCACCGTTCACTTTGATGTATTCATATGTCTTGGGTGTAAGGCGGCAGTTGGTGTTAAGATGTGCAATATAATTTATCTTAACTGTTACGAAGCAACCTCTAAAATATGCATACATGTAATAGCGTTCAGTTTTTTCCCACTGTTAATCGACCCATCTGATATATGTTATTATTGTTAACATGTACTAGTATAGTTATATTATTCTTCAATAGTTGAATTACATTGGAAACAATCAAATGGCAACGTTTACGAATGTACCTGCGAAATCTGAAATGAGTGTATATGTGTTCAGTAATGTTGTTGTGCACGTACCAAATGTAGGAACTCTCGTAAGCAAAAGCCGTGTTGACACATTTGCATTAGTATATATGTTCTTAACTATAAATTAGAAACATTATTCGTTCAATCAGGAAAACTACATATAAGTACATACATAAAAATGATCGTGGTAAGAGTTTATGATTTGGACGGAAACGCGCACGTTGCTTTTAAGACGGAAAGTGTCGTCCCGGATTAGCCTGTGCTGACACTACGCACATGCATTAAGCCCACTTTTCCCAAAACGAGAACACCAAACATTATTTGTTTGCATCGCTTTTGCTTCGGAACAGACGATGCGTTGCATTGCGGATTTAAAGCTGTTTATTTAAGGCATGACATATGGAAGACCATTTCTTAATGAGTCATACCGTGTAACTGACTATTCTAATCCTGGCAGATTTAAAGACGAGTTTTTTATTTGGTTTCGGAAGAGTATATTTTAAGTTGTTAACCGTGGGTGGTTTTATTATCATTGATGACCTTTACAGCGGCCACATTTTCGTGTCGTACAGCAAATAAAGAACATTTTATATAAGAAATAATATATAAAATAATATATAATTTGATTTGATAACATACGTTATGTCATCTCACAAATTTAATACCATGTATAACAGTATTATCGTATATGAAATAAATACTATCAAGTCTGATACGTGTATCGAGCTTCGCAGTTAGTCAAGTCTATACATGTATACACTGCTATTTGTTAATTGTTAACTTTTTACTCCCTAGATCTATTACAGTAAATCTCTCCTTTAACTTTTTACATCACTCAAACTGAATAGGTTTTGTAAGCGTTATTCAAGCGCAGTGACTCGTGCACTGTCCACTGCTCCACTGTTTACATTCTATTTATAGAACAGGAATTTACCACTATTGACTTAAAACTCATGGAACCATGAAATGTCCCTCTGTTTACAACCTATTTATAGAACAGGTTTTTCCACTATTGACCTTACAATGTAATAATGCAGAGAGTAGCCTTTCAAGGGCATAGAATATAAAACTGTTACTGTATGTTAACAAGCTGTGATCAACTTTTGTATGAATGATGTCGATGTTATCTTGTGTATCTTGCCTTATAGCTACCCTATATAATGCCATTATGCTCAACACAGCTGTTAGTAATATATACTTTAAATAACTTAACCATGTACTTGTAAGTCTTATCAACATGTGTTAACCTAAAAACAGATGATAAGAAGCACTCAAATAGTTGTTTTTCAAATGCTTTTCTCAACTGTTTGTCTTTAATTAATAAATAAATAATTAATTACTACTATACAATGATATACACACTATAAATCTTATCCTTACGGATCATCTATGGTTTTGATTTCGCATAGGTGGTCGCATATGGGTTTATTCATTCATAAGTGTGCATGAAAATACTTGTTTCTTAATAATAATGTACTTGTTTTCTTCTCAATTCAATGTATTGTTAACATAATTTCAATTCTGTTTCATGTAAATTAAACACTGATATATATTCATTTCCCTATAGATCACCTATTTAAATAAATAGGTGATCCTCTTTGGGGTAAATTAATTACTAAATGAATACTAATAGCCATATTGTAAAAACTGTCATGACTATATACATGTACATGTATCCCTGACTAAGCATAACAAAAAGAATATTGTATACAATTGTTATTGTAATTGCTAAATAATCTTGACAAATGCATGGGATTCCTCAAAATGTTTAAAATTGTTTCATGTGTGGATTTCATGAATAATTTCAAGATGCTCTTAATTAGCAGATCTGTAATGTAAAACAGGGTTGCATACAATAAAAAGCTGCTGTTCTTTTTTATCTATCTATGAACTAAGAGATGCATTGTAAACATACTTTTTTTAAATCATAACTTAAAGGTACCTTGATATTAAGTGTTATACTAAAAATACATAACAATATACTATCTGAGATACAAGGCCATAGACACATAGTGTAGTTTGTTAGTTCTTTTTTAATGAGGTCACTAAGAACTTTTACAGATATGGAAAATTATTGTTTGTGTGTTTGATTTTTTACCTCATCTGGGTTGTAATACGGAGAGGTTAAATATATCTTACACCGGCTTTGGTTCTCAAACTCTACCCAGAAATTGTGTTATGCTCTTTGCATACTAAGTGACATACTTATTTACAACCTATTGATTACATACAGGTGTATCATTCATAAGCTTATTGGCTTGTGCTTTTTATTCACATGTTATGTTGTATAGTTATATACATGAGTATCGATCATAAGCTCATTGGCTTGTTTTTTTTGTTCACATTTTATGTTGTATGATTATATACATGTGTATTGTTCATAACCTCATTGGCTTGTGCTTTTCTCCAAATGTTATGTTGTACAGTTATATACATGAGTATTATTTTTAAGCTCATTGACTAATGTGTTTTTGTTCACATGTTTTGTTGTATAGTTCTATACATGAGTATCATTCATAAGCTCATTGGCTTGTGTTTTTTTGTGTGGACAATTTGTGTTGTATAATTATATACATGAGTATTATGCATAAGCACATTGGCTTGTGTTTTTTGTTCACATGTTGCTTTTTATAGTTGTAAAGGTAAGTAGTGGTTCGTGTACACTGTGTAGTAGCACACGTATAGAAAATCAGTGTAATCACACATTTAAAACTGGCTATTCTCTTTTAGAATTCTTTGATAATAGTCATTCTGGTGTGAAACAGGGTGAGCCTTTATCACCATTATTATTTATATTGTTCGTAAATGATATATATGACTATTTGTATAATGATTCTACTGAATATGTAAATGTCGACAACATAAAATTATTCTCGTTGCTATTTGCTGACGATACCGCTTTAGTTTCTTACTCAGCAACTGGACTCCAGCGTCTTTTAGATAGGTTGCATAAATACTGCAGCGAATGGGGTATATCTGTGAACACAAGCAAGACTGTTGTTATGGTTTTTAATAAAGGCAATAGAATTAAAAGTATTGATGTTAAATATAATGATATTAAGTTCGAGGTAGTAAATAAGTTTACTTATCTCGGTGTGACATTGTCCTCAAACGGCATTTTTTTTAAAGCGCAGGAAGCCTTATCGAAACAAGCATCTATAGCATTGATTAAACTTTTTTTCTGAAATTTTATTCAGTATTGCTGACAAAATATGTCTTTTTGCTGCTATGATATTGCCAATATTGACCTACGGTACTGAGATTTGGGGATTTCATCCCAGCCCGGACATAGAGAAAGTCCATCTAAAATTCCTTAAACAGACATTGTCTATTCGACCACAAACTACGTCTGCGGCAGTGTATGGCGAGCTGGGTCGTTTTCCTTTAGAGTGTATAAAAAAGATGCGTATCATTAAATTTTGGTTCAAAATAAAGCAAAAACCAGATTCCTTACTTAATAAATTGTTGCTATATTTCGATGATTTTAATTCGCATATTACTAACTGGGGTATTAAACTCAAAATATTGCTCCAGGATTTAGGATTGCCTTTTTGTATTATAAATCTGATATAACCACTAGTGATGTTTATTGTATTTGTCAGCGTCTAAAGGATATCGGTTTACAAACATGATAAGTGATATTGATAACTTGCCTAAACTTGATACGTATCGTTTATTTAAATCAAATTTTGATTTTGAAAACTATTTAGATATTGTGGTAAATGATAGGGATAGAATTTGTTTGACTAGACTTCGCTGTTCTGCACACTCACTATTCATTGAAGAAGGTAGATATAGAAATATTTCAAGAAATGAACGAGTATGTACAAGATGTAATATGGGTGTAATTGAGAATGAATACAATTTTTTGTTAATTTATCCATTTTATAGAGATTTAAGAAAACTATTGTTACCTTAATATTATCTACGCTGGTCTTCTATTATAAAATTTAAGCAACTGATGTCTACTTCGAATAAAAAAAACATTAATTAACTTGGCTAAATTTACTAGAATGGCATTTAATTTAAGATCTAGTCACAATTAGTATTATGTATGTATATATGTATATTGTTTATTGTTGTTTTGTGTTTGTGTCAACATTCGCAAAACCATTAATTATTATTTCATGTCCATCATATACACCATACTTTTCATCACAATTGTTGTATATGCATTTATTCACACCGTCATTACATGTATTATGTATGTTATTTGGCTATGTACAAATGTATTTGCCAATAAAATTGACTTGACTTGACTTGAACCGTTATCATACTTAAGAAGCGCGTGGCCTTTGTCTGCTACCGTTATAAGCCAAAGGGTAATTCTTCGTTTAATAATCAATAATCAATACCAATATCATAAATATAAATTACACGATGTATACATCTATTAATACCAAACATGTTTGCAAAATAAAACAAAACACAAAGTACACTATTGTCATTCTTTATGTAAGTTTAACTCGGAGGATATGCTTGTATAAATTAATTATCAATCATCAATGTGTGTGCTGTATTTTGGTAGTTTTAAATAGATGTGAATGAATACAATCATAACTATTTGAATAAACATGTATTCCTTTGTTGTAGCTTGTCGTTTGATAAATGTATTAAACTGAAGATGTTTAGTACATTAACCGAAAGAGTGGTGGTTTACCTATAAAATCCGCTTTAACATTGAACCGTTCACGTATTGAATTACAGAGTGCTATTGTTATTCAGTTCATTTTGGATTAAGCCATTTAACAAGCTTTGCTCACAAAAGTGTGAATATTTTAATAACGTGCATATGTTTAAATATAAACTGTTACAAATTAACAATTATTATGGTTGTGTTAACACGTGATACTGATCATAATTTTTTAATACGTAGTACATTCGTATTTTCTATCGATACCGTTATTTAAGTGATAAGTTTATTGTGGAAAGAATTGTAAATTCGTAAAGGAGTGATCTGATCTCTGACATATTATCTAACACAGTCTTTACCGGTTTAACTTAATCAGAACTAATGTGGTATTTTAGCATCGCTTTTCTTGTGTCTCTAATGATATATGGACGAGCTAACAGCGATGAATGTGCATCGTTGTCCGCATGTACAATACTTCCAGCAGCTAATGCACAGAAAATGAGATATAAATCATTTTGCTGCTTTGAGTACCATACGACCAAAGAGTGCATTGAGTATTGCGGGTTGAACAAAGATTTATTGGCAGAGTACGAAGAGTGCGAACTACCGGTATGTTACAATAGCGGGATATGGAACGAAACCGAATGCGCATGTACGGACAGATATTATGGACGATGTTGCGAACACCGTAAGCGTCGTTTAAAAAAAGGAAGTAATGCTGATAATTCAGTGTACATTTATTTAAATACTTATGGCGCTCTGTAACCGGCCTTTAAGTCTCACAAATAACTCAAATATATTGAAAATAGTTAGCTTCAAGTATAATAACTCTCAAATGTAGTATCTTTAAGATGCGAATGTGAGTTTGTGCAGTAATAAGTAAATGTATTTGGATACATGTGATGCATTTTTTAGTAAGATTTGGTAGGTATTTCAGGTATTATGTTTGCATTTAACTTGATATTATAAATAATAGAAGGCGTCTGTTCTTAATTTACCATACTATTGTTTAATATCGGTTTTACAAAATGATAAGCGTACCTTGTATATGTTTTGTGCGTATTATTTACTATATGGCTAATTTTAAATCTTGTCTAATTTACACTGACGTTGGACTGCGATAATGTATTTCGGTAGCATCTCTAAAAGATCGTGTTAATCAAAGAAATTGCTCATAAGAGTACCAACACGAATGTATAAATTAAATAATGTGTTTACCAATACCCATACATGCTCCTTCATTACCAAGCTGATGCTATTTCTTAATGGTTAATTATATTTGAGTCTGTTGTCATAAGCGTAATTAGTATAGGCATGTACTTTACACATATCTATTATTAAGGCGTTAGTATATGCGAGGCAGTTGCAGCCGATGTTGTTTTCCTTCTCGACCTTCGTTGAGCCAAACGAAAGAACAGTTCAACACACAACTGAATTTTGTGGCGAAATTGATCGACGCAGTCAACGTTAGTGCCACCGAATTTCAATTTGCAGTCGTTACCTTTTCAACAAGAGCTGCCTTGGAGCTAGAGTTTGACAGTACATTAACCAAGGAGGAACTGAAGGTACTTTATGGAAAAAAACTGTACTTATAATCAATCAGTCTTAATTGAATTACAGATTGATAGCAACATGCGTTACTTCGAGTTGAAGCTTCAAGTTCCTCTTTATCATATGAGGGGCATGCCATAGTTCATATCCATCTTACTTATATCTGACATAATATTGACGATGCTTATTAGACATGATATATTATTTGGTGATTTAAAGCCGTTGACACTCAAAATCAACGAATATTTCGTAAAATATTTCGTACAATAAAGTAAACCCATTAATAATCAGTCGTCCTTATAGCAATAGCAGAAACTTTGACGCTTGATGTGGTCTGGTAACATAGATTTTTACATGATACAAAATTCTCTTTTTTATTTGTTGTGGTACAATATATTACATTTTAATTTTCCGCTACGATATCTAGTCATACGACACGCGAACACTATTTAAATTGGTACATGAACATGTGTTAAATAGATTGTACCACAAACAATAAAAACGAGCATTTTGTATCTTGTTAAATCTAAGTTACCAGACCACATCTAGAAACGAAAGTTTGGCTTTTGCTATAAGGAACACTACTTTTTATATGGGTGAGCTTTTTATCATAAAATATCGTACGACATATTCATTGATTTTGAGCGTTAATTGGACTTTAAACACCGATTTAAGAAACGAAATTTGACATCAAATTCCAGACACAAGTTCTGAAAATACCATTCCGACCCGGTGCCACGTTCACTCATAAAGGTCTCGACATAGCCACTACATTGCTAGCACGAAGACAGAACCGTCTCGCTGGACTGTCTATTATGAAATTCGTATTTGTTTTGACGGACGGTATGTCTTCTAATAGGCAGGCAACTGAAGTTGCTGCTAGAAATCTGCGAAGAGAGGCGTATGTTGTGTCAATAGGTAACGTATGCTATAAAATGATTCACAATCAAACAGACACACACATTGTGAGAATGTATTGTTAGAATTTCTGTATTACATATAATACATATACAGTTTAATATCATAGCCTGAATGTAATGTAAAAAAATGTCCAGCTTTGCAGCGCATTAAGCTTAAATTTACTTTAAAGGGCAGACTAACATTTGGATTATGATTACAGACATATGTATATATTTGATAATTAAATTAACATACATTGCAAATGATAATGCCTGCATATATTATGAAGGTAATACTTATGTGCAACTGCAGGAATTGGATCAGAAGTGTCTCACAAGGAGCTGCAGAAGATCGCATCACCACCGGACTCCTACAGTTTGTCATACGTTTACTCTGTAGAGAACTTCGATGCACTCAATACGCTCATTGGTCGGCTTATAGACGCGACGTGTGAGAAATGTGGTGTGAGCAGCGTGTCCGACATCGTTGGAGTCATTGATAATTTATCTGAATCAGCGATGAATCGAGAAGAGTTTCAGGCGGCGTTGAATAGTTTGACATTTATAGTTCAACACCTACGGGCGTATGGTCAACCAAACGGACAAAAATTTGCGATTGAAATAATTGGTGATTACGACAATAAACATGTTCGATTTGCTAATGCAACTGATTTAAACGATGTTTTGTTTAAAATCCAAATTATTCGGCAACAACCGCTTTCATGTGAAAAAGAAAAGTGTGTGAACCAATATCCAAGAAGGAATATCGCGTCCGCTATTAAAGAAATTATAACCGAGTTTAACCAGTTAATAGAAGGTCGTGTTGGCGCAAGGAAGATCGTGCTCGTATTTTCCTCAGGGAGATTTAACAACAAGACTGATATAACGTCAGACATGCATGGGTTATACAATGAATCGATCGTCGATGTGAACGCCATTGGTTCAGGGTATGACTAGAACAGAGAAGGATTAAAGGCCATTGTTAAAGGACCCAGTAATGTGTTGCACGTTTTTGATGGTGGCATTGAACCGCTTAAAGTGTTGCAGTCGAAAATGACGTACATTACATGTTCATAAAGATACCACATAGGAAACGCCTGTCGAATAGGAAGATTCTAACTATTTTTCAAATCAGGTTTCAAATCCAAAAAAAACAACAATGTATTTGCATTTGCTTAAACAGGTATATTGACAAAATCGTATAAACGCTCACATCTGTAATTCAATCGATGACGTAAGCAGAGGAAAAAACGCCTCTTTGTTCGGCCATCATTTTTCAGGTTATTTCCCGTACAAATCAGGAACAAATGCATGTGCTTTTAAAATACCGTGAGCTAGACAGAAAGATAATTAGGTCCGTTGCATATTTGCCAATTATTAAGTTTATAAACCTTAATGCTTTATAAATACAATATTGGCACTAATACAAAACCTTTACACCAAACAAATGAATGTCTTGTGTAATACCTTTTGTTGCCAACTTCCGCGTGACATGAATATATGAAACACAAATTAAACGGGAACAGTTTCCGTCTTTATCGTTGCATTTTCATTATTTGGGAATACAAGAAATAGCTTTGATATCAGAAATTCTTTAAATGTGCACATTCTGCAAACAGTCGAAAATGAAGCATTCATTTAATACAATACTAAGTTATAATAATGAACAAAAGGGTGCACACCTGTTTTAGAAAACAACAAATGTCTGTATTAGACCCGAGAAAATTAAGTTATAGTTTCTATAAAAAACAAATCGACTCAATTTATTTGAATTTCATAAAATATTGTATTTATCGGCAAATAGAATATTCCAAAATCGGCCACCTCGACCCGTTGCAGCCCTTTGTTCTGCAGCTTAGTGTTGAAGCGCTAATTATAATCTCCGTCATGAAGTAAAGGGGTTGTATTATAAGAAAGTTATGCCCATTATGCAACTTAGACATTCGATGATTTAATGATTTTTTAATATAAACGAATAGCAAATTAACCTATCTGAAGCCATAACGTTCGCAGTTTTTATGTTTGGTATGTAACATATTATAGTTGTCTTCTAGAAATGTTTGTAACATTATAACCCTTGGGTTGAAACTGGCAACGCCCCGGAAGTCACAAGGTTAAAACAGCTATTATATTTCTATATTTGGTACTTTACATCGTATTTTTGCCTTTAACTCAAATTGCGTCCCAAGTGTCAAAGATGACCAAACTTGGGGCACAAGATTTAAATAACCGTGTACAACAAAATAATAAAAGATATGTTTCTCAGGAATCGCAGCGTGTACTATTTGGTAAAGAACATTTTATAATAGTCCTCTACACAGTTTTGGTTACAAGATGCCCCTGTCGTCAAAACTTGCCGCGCCCCAATGATGACTTTGTAAATTCAGTTTCCACATATTGCATGCGGCGTTTTGGGGCGGGGCTAATCTTCGTCGTTTTTATGAGAAGCTGTACTTTATGCTGATCATAGTGATTAAGTTTGAAAGATTATGTTGTAAATGTTGAGGTAGGCAGACAAAAGTGTTGTGTTTGTATCTAGTCAAGAGTTTAAATCAACGTGTTAGTTGGGTAAAACAAAGGCCTATGCCAACAAACATTACTACCCGCTGTGCAGTGATTGTAAAGCATACCACATAGAGATTAGCTACTGGTTGTAAAAAGTAGCAAAACTGTAACTATGCACTGCTTAAGTTGTGTGATTTGCGCATTGAAAATGAACAGAAAATATGTTTATTTTGTTGTATGTTCATATAAGAATTGGGTAAACTGTTTAACAATGAACATTTGTCTGTTTTTACATCCCCGAAAAAACATTTGAAAGGGGGTCAACATATCAATCAATCTGTTGATGTGCCTGTCTGTTAGTTTATTAGTTAGTTGGTCTGTAGGCATACACGTTTGTGGAGCAAGTTAATTTCACGTTGCTTAAGGAAATGAATTGAATATGATATGAAGAAGTGAAACTCCAGAAGCTGCAGCAGTATTGCAGTTTTATCATACACACCTCTGTGGTCCTTTATTTATGGCAAGGAACCAATTGCCAAAACGGTACAGTACGGCACAAAACGAAACAACATATACACATAGTAGAATAAAGCTGGGGTCAACGCCTTGGAACGGTCAATGCTAAGCATTGGGGGTTTAAACCAGTTAATGAGCGCTCAACTGAATAAATTGAAACACAAAACATCAAACAACTAAAATCTTGATCCTGCGATAAATTGTCAAAAACACTAGGTGTACAAAATAATGTAAATAAGTTTCATTCACGTAACACAAATTGCTCTACTGCTTACAGCCTCTGAAAACTGGTGTTGTCATACTTAAGAGATCATAACGGAGATTGCAAATCAGTGTGCATAGAAAAAAAAGCCTTCATCGTGTGAAATGTTTATTTTAGTTTGTACCTCTTATTGTTTATTTTGTTTACACATTTTCCCATAACATCACACATACATGTACTACAAAAAAGTCATAATCCAAACAAAGGCGAATGCAAAAAAAAATGTTAAAATGATACTTTCACAGCACGCGTCAGGGTTCACATTCTGTAAAGATATGTGTTATGCTGAAAGTGAAACGAATATTAAACGTTTGTGTTGTAGTATATCGTTAGCGTAATATGGGTGGTGCTGTTGAAAACCTAAGGCGACGCGAGCAGTTTTTCTGAACATTTTGTATCGACCAGTATTCGTTAAGCCATAGAACATATATACTTAGAAGATTACAATAAGATATATACTTGCAAATGTTTTGATAAGACGCTAGCGAGTATCGTGGCTAAAGTAAAAGACACCTGATATTGCCTTGGGATCTGCAATTATGCGGCCTTACATTTAAATTTATAACACATCAAAAATGAAAATAGGCTGTAGAGGTACTTGCCTGTGTCAGCTGATCAGTGGTTTATGCTAATGTATTTCAATTACAACTATTTTGACAATGAAACTTAACTTATGAAACAATGAATTTCATCATGGCTATATGTGTTCATTTAGAACATGCGTAAAAAATGAACACAACTATTCGAATAATGCAACGCAATGTTAACTTTTGGAAATCAATTTCTATCATTGGTGAAATTGTCAATTGCATATAAGTACTGAATACCGTTAGAGCTATCGTGGTTACACATTAAAATCCAGAGGGCGACAATGCGCTAGTGCGATAGAACGATGGCGACAATGCGATAGTACGATGGCGAAAATGCGATAGTACGATGGCGACAATTCGACAATGCGATAATACGATGGTGACAATGCGGTAGTCATCGTACTGTCGTTATCGTATTATCGCATTATCGCCATCCTACTATCGCACAGTCGCCATCGTATTGTCGCACTCTCGCATTGCCGTCATCGTACTGTCGTATTGTCGCATTGTCGCCATTGTACTATCACACTGTCGCCATCGTATTGTCGCACTGTCGTCATCGTATTATCGCACTATCGCATTGTCGCACTGTCGCCATCGTACTATCGCATTTTCGACTATCGCCTTCCGGTACGCAAATTATTCTTATTGCAGAAACAACATAGATGACCTAATAAAGATGTACTTTGAACAGTTATAATGAAATCAAATTCTTTTTAAGTTATAGAATAGGTATTGATGTAAGGTATGCCAAATTGTAAAGTATTTTGAAAAGTGGCTCCTTCTAGGAAACAATACGATGTGCGCATGTGTACCGGAAGGCGATATACGACAATGCGACAGTAAGATGACGAAAATGCGACAGTGCGACAATACGATGGCGAGAGTACGATGGCGACAATGCGATAATACGATGACAACAGTAGGATAACGCGATAGTCCGATGGCGACAATGCGATGATACGATGGCGATAGTTCGATATGACTATCGGATTGTCGCCATCGTACTATCGCATTGTCGTACTGTCATCATCGTATTATCAAATTATCGCCATCGTATTGTCGCACGGTCGCATGTCGTCATCGTACAATCGCATTGTCGCATTGTCGCCATCGTACTATCGTATTGTCGCCATCGTACTATCGCATTGTCGCCATCGTACTATCGCATTGTCGCCATCGTACTTTCGCACTATCGCATTGTCGCCCTCTAGATTTTAATGTGTAATCACGAGGGTTCTAACGGTATTCCGTATATAAGTGCATAACTTTTGAAAATAAAGCAAGTGATCACTTGGCATATGATTCGTTTATGTACAGCTTGCAAAAGACACAAAAAAGTGCGATAAGTCGTGATCGTTTACAACGTCGTGAACTTTAATGAAAAATAAATTAATAAGTCGAGTTAAAAGCGCAATTTTGATGTTTATGTGGTAAAGATAATAGACTTCTGTTGACATCTATCAAATAAGCGGTTACATGTTCTTTCAGGTGAATGCTTCATTGTTGAAAATATGAATGTTTACAATGCCAGTTCTATTTCCACACTATTTAGTTACATGCATGTTGCTCATGGAGAGCCGGAACGATAACACAATTATTAACGAAAACTCGGGCAGCAAGTGTGTAGTAGGCCTTTTCGAAAAGCAATTTCTATTAAAACCCGGGTGATTTAAGTTATATGTGTTCTTAATGTGTCAAAGAAGAAATGTATGCATATACTTTTCCGTTTTATTGATACACATAATTACGTCAGATACTTAATAGTTAAAGTCGCGTAAATGCATCAGTGGTATGTTTAAGTCATGCACCCTTAATGTAAATGACAGAAACCGTTATATATGACTTACGATTGTATATATTCTGTACGGTCTACTATCCATTCTATGTGACATATGGTGATCAAATGTCTATAGTGTGTTACCGAAATCGCTCGAGATATTATTAGCTTTATTCCGTTTCTTTTCAAGTGAAATCAAATGAAATTTATTGTTATTGAAACAGATAGATATACATGTAACGAATGAAACGAGCAAAAAATGTTCCCAATACATTTGCTGATATGCGCGCATGTAATCGGTAGTGAGTTTAACGCTTAAACAAGAAACAAAACAATTACACTATTGAAAGTGTACGCGAATTGGTAAATACTGCGTGAAACGTATTGTTTTCATAAAATGACGTGTACATACACAGACCATACATACATCATACATTCAATTGTTTCTGTATGTGATCTACCATTTAAGACTACAGATACGTACACGTCTACTTAATCCGGACTATAAACTAAACTTCAAGAAAACATGACATCTACATCATACATACAATTCGAATATTTATATTTATGTCGGTTACATGTTGTAGATTATGGATTTTCGAGATACAAACAACTTTAAAATAGCAATGTGAGAACTGTCCGGAGGGAAATCACTGGCATTAAATTATATTTCCCATGTGCAGATGATGATTCACTTTGTTAATATTAGATTTCGAACCCATCTTTAATTATATCGGTATCTGTGTTGTTCAAAAAGAATGTTTCATCATCATACGTATTGATGTACATTGTGTTAATACATCTTATGTCTTCTTCCTGGTTTAAAATGAATGTCTTAGTCTGTTTTTTGGTAGATATAGTATTGGGTAGGAATATTACTCTCTGCCCTTGTGTTTTTTTTTGACGGGAAATCCCCCTATCGACTAAATTAAATAATGTATAAGCGCAATGATATCAGTGGTTGTAAGCGGGTTGTTTTTCTTCTGTCAGTGACGTTTCGGGTATTGATCAATAAATTATTATCGGAGTTTTCGGGGATTCCACTGACTTGTTTATATGTATACACTAATTCAAATGTATTTAACTGATACTTACGCTCAACCACATTTACAGCTAAAATGAACAGCCAGAAATACCATTATATGGTTCGGTATAACAGTATGTACATTAGAAGTTGTTTCGTTTATTAATCATTACGTTCGATAAAGCCTATTTAATCCTAGATGGTTATTATTTATGTTTTTGTTCGCATCATTTTGTTCATCATATAAACCGTAACGTCGCTTCCATAAATTTATAGTAATCGCCCTTTGTTTATTTCATACTTATTTCTTTTCAGTTTGGTAGGTTTCTTTCTGAAACATTAAAGATATTCTTTACACAATTTTGTCAATCTAAACCGATTATTTAAAAGCAAACAAGCAAATCCCAATGCAAAAAGTGGCATTTAGTGAAACTTTCAGACAAAAAGCGACAGTATTGTAAGCGTTAACAAACAAAACGAGCACAGAAAAATATGTAATTTTGACTAAACAAAGACATGCAGTCTTTACATTTATACTTTGTCTAAACATTGGCGGGAAAAAGAACTAAATGAATTTAATTTAAGTCTTGCGCGAATGATTTCTGCAATATTTGAATGATAAAGTTAATTACTACCTTAAATGTACCAATATCTCAATATCGTTACGCTGGAGAAAGATCCTCTCCGTTAGCGTGTTTGATCAAAATTGAATATAATAGTGACCAACATATATTATATTACAAACAAATATTGAACTATTTTTTTTTTATCAAACAAAAATATTACGAGAACATACGTAAATTGTGAGAAAATCAAGATCATATAATAACCTTAGTTTCTTGCAAACATGAGTAAGTATATATAAACTTCATATTTCTTTAATTTAACTCGAACTTGAACCCGCGTCAAGCGATATTTAAATTGTTTACATGTCTGTTAAAATGATCTGTAGATTGTGAGAATATGACATTGTATGCGTGTTAAATATCATTTTCTTAATGACTTGTCAAGCTGTTTTTAATAATTGTATAAGTTACACCACATGTGGTTGTTGTTTGTTTAACTTTTAACATATACAAACAATTCTAAATTGTACATTGTATTAAAGACTCTTAACTTTGAGTGATGATTTGGATGCTAGCGCTCAAACTACTAAGATACCCCCGATACATCGTTTTTAAAATCAATAAGCCGTTAAACGACAACAACCTTTATTCGGGCCATCATCGGAAACAGTTTAAACATCCAACTTCAACGGCAATTTTGAATGATTTACACACGTTCCGTAATCTTGGCCATGTAAAACAGTATATTGTACGCGATTCGATATCATGAGCAAATGTTATATAATAGAAAACAATCGGTAATAAAACACGTTGTTAATAGCTCTTTCGCAAATGTTTAAGACACATGCTTTTATGTTAATGTAATTGTAACAGTGAGACAAATGTTATCTGAAGCAAAGTATCTCCATAGAGTATTATATTGTTCATAAATTATTCATGTTATTCATTTTTAAGGGTGAAAAAATACGCTTTAAAAATCAAACATCACACTTATGGCACACACACACACGATCGTAAGTTCGCTGAAGCTCTTAACAATCAAAATACAAATTCCAACAATACATAACATATCATATTATTTGTTTAACACTGTATTTAACAGTGTTTGCTAGCACAAGTATTATCCATCTTACAAATATGAAAGAACGACGGATCGTAACAATGACATGTATGGATTTTACAATTCCATTAAAATCATTGGCTTGTCAAAAAAACTATCCCATCTGCAGAAAAGATTCACATATTTTATCCCATGTTGTTTTCAGGACCAGTTTGTTACCTTCGTATTCGAATAAAATACGCACATTCGTTCGATACAATAGCTGAATGTGTTCTGAGTGTTGGTTTATGTCAACATCTCCCTTCAACAGCAAAATTACTGGCTTTTTTAGCTGCATCGCAATATCCAGCTCCTGATCACAGAAAACACTATTAGCGAATCCTTCACTAATTACTACAACCGCTACATTTGATCGTTCCATACATCTGTAAATTTCTCGGTAGATGTTCCAACCAACTCTAAACTGTTCATCCCCAATGCACACCAAGTCCCGCTCCACTCCCACCACATGCTTTAGCGTCTCATTCAAGGGCGCGACAACTGCACTCCGCACGAAAACCTCATCAACGCTGCTATAAATCATATATACCGCGAAACCATTGCCTTGGTATAAGTTGGCTACAACTCGAACCATGCGATCTTCTCTTTGCTGTAATTTCCTTTTGTAACGCCTAAGAGATATTCCAACACACAATGCTGAAACGAAAGCTACTGTGCTTGCCACCGTAGCGCCGATAATTCCTGTACGATAACAGTCAAATCTCAGAGACGTGAGCAGATCTGTTGTTACTTTTACTTGAACGTGTGTTTGTGTTTCACAACGCAATTCATCGAAGTCTGCGATAAGTGCTTTTGCTTTTAAAAGGCTTTGCACAGATGAATAGTCGGAACATTTTTGACAAGTCAGTTCGTTACCACCCATCGCCACTTCTACTGAAGGAATTTTCGTCAAACAGTCAATTGTGGACGATTGAATTATTGTAAGTCGATTGTTCCTAAGGTTTAAGTGCCTTAAACTAGGAACCTCTATCAAAACACAGGTTAGTACAGTGATCATGTTTGACTCTAAATCAAGCGTTGTTAATCTTGTATTGCCCGCAAATGTCAGTGGCGGAATAGAATATATTCCGTTATTATCTAGCTTAATGTGTTCAAGGTAGCTTAATGATCTAAACAGTCTAACAAAATTTGATTCATTCCTCAACTGCATTTGACCTAACCTATTATTGGATAGTTTCAAATGTTTCAAGGAGTGAAAGTTTTTTAAGATAACAGGATGTATATATTCAAGTCCGTTTTCTGAAAAATCAATGAACTCCATACTGCTTAGCATGTCAATACGCACTTCCGCATCTAAGACTCTGATGTTATTTTTCCTCAGGTATAACTGTTTTAGGTTTGACATAACACTTTCGCCTTCCTCAGAACAGTAGGAAACGTTTTTTATATGTTGAAAAATCAATGGGGACAGTGTTTCAGCATCCCCACACATCTGGTCCATATAAATAGTGTCGACATTTTCCAATAGTTTCGTCCATCCAGTATTATTGACAATACTACGCATGTCATGCACATTTGGTCTTGACCGGGTAACTGGACTACACCAAAATAGAGCATCTCTCCTTTGGCCCTCATTGAAAATTCGAGATAAGTCAATTGCCTTTAAATTTTGCAGTGCTCGTGTTTCGGATCTGAAGCTGTTTAATACGTTAAAAGTTGAAATTCTTGACAAATTAAAAATTTCAAGCGTTCGGCCGAAGCTATCGTCGGTATCCAAAATCCGGAAATCATACGCGTTCACTTTCATTTCGCTTATGTCTAAAGACTTCACAGGACGTTTTAGAATTTTCCAGAATCGATCCCCGAGTATCACGTTATAATTGTTGTTTGATGATGTCTTTCTTAGAGCTAACGAGTGTAGGTTCGGCAAAACATCTTCATTTGACATTATGTCAAGAAAGTTATTAAAATTAAGCTGCCAACAATCGTCTAAATTAAGAATCGTTAAATTTGTCAAACCATCCAATACTCCTTTATCTAATGTTTCCAGTGAGACCATGTTAATATGCAGTGCCGTCAGATGCTTCAATCCAGTGAATATTCCTCCAGAAAGGGTGTTTGATGACTGCCCATTCCAGAAAAGTCTAAGATAGGTGATGCGTTCCCATCCACCTCCGCGGAACGTTTCATTTGTTATTGACATCGGGTCAATACAATGTAGCTCTACGCGTGTCGAGTTGGGCGGCAATTCTGCAGGAATATTCTCATAACACGTGTAAGTGTCATTCACATTTTCACAATTGTTGTTAGAAGAACCAGTTGGCGTTTTTGAACACAAATAGTTTTCCTCGTTTGAAGCACAAATGAAAACAAGCATGTTTTCGTGAAAAATGATAACTAAATATATAAGCAGCTTCATTGTTTTCAAACAGTTAGTTACTCTTTCCCAAGTCTTCCTATATATTTGATAAACAAACGTCCCCTTTTTCACTTCCGCTATTGACAGTGAGTCAGCTTAAATTGTGTAAAAATCACTTCCGCATGCTTGATATTCTTAATTTACTTGTTTACGTAGCAAGTAGATGTGATATTGTTATTATTACTTAATCCTTTCTTCAACATTATCTAAATGTTTGCATCAAACATTAAACACATTAAATACGACCTGAAAAAACAACAATGTTAATCCCAAGAGTTAACAATAACAAGTCAATTAAACGGTAGAAGAGTTAGCACGTCGTCTAGAGATTTACCATTTATACCAGTAACCATCGAAGTGTGTCGATTATACCAAAGTTCGCTTATGAATCATATGACAAGTATGCGGTCTTTATGTAAAGGCAAATCAAAATAACAGTGTACGCGTGTGAATACATGAAGTAGTTATCAAAATACAAAATATCTAATATTTGATACAGGAAGTTCGACATATACTTGTCAGCTGGTTTATAATCAACTTAATGCATATTTGCATGATTAATATAATTGAAAAGCATAGTTAAGTAGCTTGTGTCGACAATAATATTAGCGGGTTAAAATACCGGGTATAGTATTAAATCATAATGTAATACACGAATTGAACTAACTACCGGATGTTGCGAAACAATATAGGCATAATTGAATAGTATACACTGGCATCCGTTGATTACAACAATAAAGAAAAAAACATCTTCATAAAGTGCGGACTTTTATTTTGAATAGTGCACATCTGAACATTCTGGTATCTGATGTTGGATCTTTTCTGATCACATTATCTCAGTTATAAGCAACACAACGTGTGCATTACAATGGTCACTATTGTTTTGTTACCACTGTTTTAGTTATAATTTGTGTTCCACCTAACGTCGTTTAAAACCCTTTTGTAAACTTCCAATAATTTATATTATAACAAGACTTTCATAAACGCGCATTGTCGAATGTGCGGAATCTGAAAATTTAATATTGAAAGTCTTCAGCATTTTGGTTTGTCCATGTAACCCACTTTTAAGCATTAAATTAAACATTTAAGATTAATTTATTCTCCAAATTGTATTAACACCATGTTAAACAATTAATGATAATCATACATTCCAAGTTGCAAACCCTCAAGTTATTTCAAAATGTCATTTTGAACTCAATCAAAGGTTAATATACTTGTGGATTAGTCATTCTAATTACACACAAACAGTGCCCGATGCGCGAACACTTACGCATGTTCAATGCAAATACCCCCGTCTTGATTGGACTTTAAATAGCAGCATGATTTACGCATGGTACACCTGCTCATTACTTTCGAAAGAAGACGAACGCTGCAGCTTTGCATAAACGTACATTTAAAGTGACGTAACCAAAACAACGTCATTAAAAGCTACATGATTTGACACGTTGCATGGCTCCATTATGATGGCGTTAGTATTACACAGAATTAGGTTTGTATATGCATATGCATATCTAATAATCGTTATACTAGTAATCATTATTAATGCAGGATCAGATCACGTGTTTCTGAATTTATATTAGATAATCAGTATATATATGAGCCTTGCTACCACAACACTCGACGTTGGGAAAATTATATCGGCTATGCAGAATGCGCTTAGCAGGACACAGCTGCGGCATAATTTATTAAATGATGAAATCATAATGTTTTTCTGTTCTCAATTAGGAGAAATTGTGTTAATTTGAATGACTGTTTTAAACCTGCCATAGTGTATTTTTGTCAATGTGTCGCCAAGTTTCATCATCAAGTAACGTTGTCATCCCCTTGTTTCTGTTTGTTTTAACAAGACATCATCGTGAACTAAGAGAAGCAACTCCAGTGGATTAAGGCCTGTTTTTCGGGGTTCCATTTTCTCTGCATTGCCACAAACATGGAATTTGTAACTTCATCCACCGTCAATGTATCACTCATAGTGTCATTGCTGGCCAGGTATTGTGAGTTGTGCAGCTGACGGCAGTTTTCCAATGAGCGAATCGTTTCTGATGGTTTCACGTCCTTGGAAGACAGGCTTTTAACTTGTTCAGCTTCTTTTCTGAAAGGATTTAAGAAAACAGTTGCCTAATAAAATGTTGTTAATTTTAGTTACAATCACAACATGCATTTTTGGCTATATATTTTTATATTTCCTTTTTTGGCTTTAAAATCATACTTAAAAAGAGAATATTATTCATGAAAAAGTAAAGTTTAAGGCAGACGCAGATATTTACTTTTCAATAAAATAAAGTTTGTCTCGACCTTAAATCTTAGAACGTTTGGCTAAAGAATATTTTCTGAACTATTTCAGTTAAAATCACAAATTAAGACAATATGTTTACATATAAACCTTAAAATTATACTTGAATCATTACGTTCTTAAAAATAAAAATGAAGTTTTAGGCAAATGGATTCCCCAAAGGTGTACCAAAAAAAGATTAATCAGCCTTAAATAGTATGTTTTTTTGCTTAGTATTGCTGCATAGACACAAATTATATAACTAGATATTTTATTATCAATATATAGTATATTATTCATAAATCAATGTTAATAATTGAAGCTGTAATAGATATTGAAACCTTGTTTCAGGTTTAACTTGTTTTCAATACCAGGCCTTTCTCCAGAGCCTTTAAGCACAGGGCTACCACAGTGCCTGAATTTCCGAATCATGGGTACGCTGTGCTAGTATTTCCAACTTGTATATATCTCTGTGGTCTGTGCTTTAATTTACAAGTATTATCACGCACAACTTTAGCATGTATGCCGGTTATTCCTGGCAGCAGTATCTGTCACAGTCTGGTAATGCCGGCCACAAACTAGAGTAGAGTAAGATATCGCACTAAGACCACCGAAGATTATCTTCGGACGTGCATCACGACGGAGCGACTCACACATCACAGGACGCTCCACATTCACAAATGAAGGACACTGCCAATGAATTTGTTTAACGTGAACGAGTCGAGATTGAGCATATGTTTTAAGGGTGTGTAAACACGCGCGATTGCGGTGTTGCGTTCGAGCAGTTTTGCGTATTGCTATGATTGTCTTTGTATTAATACAGAGTTTAAATAACTAAATATACCGGTAATAAACAAACAATAGCCGAAAAGAAATTTCGCCTTTTTGTATTACCCTCCTTATTTCACCGTGCTAAATGTTCCACGCCCCAATGTTTAAAAGTTACATACTTCCCTACAGCTACTTGCTTTCACTATTTGTTCAACAGTTAAGCATAGTTTTAAAACGTCCTGTTGTCTTTTTATCGTGTTTGCTTGACAATTGTTTATGTGGTAAAAGTAACTCGGGATATATGCGATATAATTCATACAGTGTTACATTGCTTTATGAAGAAAAAACTCTAACAATGCCGACGTTCGTTCACGACCTCACACTGTTTATGGCCTTGTAGCATAAACATATAGTTGTATAAATACAACCGAACATATAGATTGTATTATGAAATCCAATTAGCATAAGGATGATACTGATAACGCGCCATTACGATGACAAAACGCGAATATACTAAAGTACGATGATGAGAAAACGAAATAATTTTGTGAAATCACAATTGTGTGGTCGCATTGTCATCATCGTAATATCGCGTTGTGAGGTTATTGTGTTTGCATCATCGTGCTGTCGCTTTAGATATCATTAACACACTGTCGCGTTATCATCATCCGACTGTCGCGTTAACATTATCGTACTGTCACGTTATCATCGTCAGACAATCGAACTGTCACGTAATCATCATTAGACAATTGTACTGTCACGTAATCATCATCAGACGATCGTACTGTCAAGTTATCCTCATCAGACGATTGTACTGTCACGTTATCATCATCAAAACATCGTACTGTCACGTTATCATCATCAAAAGATCGTACTGTCAGGTTATCATCATCAAACTATCGTACTGTCACGTGATCATCATCAGATTTTCGCACTGTCACGTTATCATCATCAGAAATTCGTACTGTCACGTTATCATCATCGTACTGTCACGTTATCATCATTAGACAATCGTACCGTCACGTAATCATCATCAGACGATCTTACTGACACGTTATCATCATCAGACAATCGTACTGTCACGTTATCATCACCAAACAATCGTTCTGTCACGTTATCATCATCCAACAATCATAATGCCCCGTTATCATCATCAGAAAATCGTCTTGTCACGTTATCATTATCAGACGACCGTACTGTCACGTTATCAACATCAGACGATCGTTCTGTCACGTTATCATCATCAAACGATCGTACTGTCCCGTTATTATCACAAAACGATTGTACTGTCACGTTATCATCATCAGAGGATCGTACTGTCACGTTATCATCATCAGACAACTGTACTGTCACGTTTTCATCATCATACGGTCACGTTATCATCATCAGACAATTGTACTGTCACTTTATCGTCAACAGACGATTGCACTGTCACGTTATAATCATCAGACAATCGTACTGTCATGTTATCATCGCCAGACAATCGTACTGTCACGTTATCATCATCAGACAATCTTACTGTCGAGTTATCATCATCAGACAATCGTACTGTCACGATATCATCGTCAGATAATCGTACTGTCACGTTATCATCATCAGAAAATCGTACTGTCACGTTATCATCATCAAGCAACCGTACTGTCACGATATCATCGTCAGACAATCGTACTTTCACGTTATCATCATCAGAAAATCTTACTGTTACGTTATCATCATCAGACGATCGTACTGTCACGATATCATCTTCGTACTGTCTCGTTATCAAGTCGAAATGTCAGCTTATTTTCATCCCGAATCCAGGCATTATCTTCAACCTGTCGCGTTATCATCGTCCTAATGTCGCTTAATTACCTGCGTACCCAAATGCTATCATTATCGTACTGTCCCGACATCCACATCCGTCGCACTGTCAAACATTTCGCATTATCGTCGTCGCGATGTCGCGGTATCACCATCGTATTGTAATGAAATCATCATTGAACTATGGCGTTATTACCATAGTACTGTTATATAAACACCATCGCACTGTCATGCTATCATCGTCGTACTATCATGTTATCATCGTCGTACTGTCATATTATCATCGTCGTACTGTCGCGTTTTCACCATTGGTCTGTCAAGTTATCGCTATCGTACTTTCTCGATATCATCATCGTACTGTCGCGTTATATCCATCGTACTGTCATTTTATCATTATTACTCTGTTGCGTTATTGCGTTGTTCATATAGTGCCGCTAATATGTTTAGGCTTTTGGCAGATGCTAACAACTATTGAGAGTGAAAAGATACACACGTTTATCGAGGAGGACATGTTTATTTAAGCTCACGCAAAAAACCAAAACAACCAAATAACATTTACTTTGGTGGTAACATTCGCGTGTTAGGTATTCATCCAACTATCATCTTTTACGGATATACCTGAGTGCACAGTAAGTTAAATGCAATGTTATGCATTGCAAAGTATTAAATATCTGACAAACACGAGTTCAGCAAGCGTTTTATTGTGACGTTTAACTCAAACATAAACTTTAAACATATCTTTGTCTATACATTTATACACATGTATTGCAATAATTTCATGGAGCCCATGATAACATCACTCATGAAATATGTACGAACAAAATCGAGTAGGCACGAAGCACACATAAAGCGTACTTTATTCATAAAGATCGATCAATTATTGGTTGACGTTGACAAGCTGTAACGATGCATTGATAACATGTTATAAATATTGCATTGCAGAGTGTTTGGAAATAGTCGAATACAGATTTGCAAATAGGCGGATCCAGTTTGTTTACCAAGCAACGTTTAACTCCTCCCCAGCTTCGTGTTAGGACTTATTTCAATAAATAAAACCACGTGCTGTGTGCTTACTAATTTTACAAAACGCACTTTCTCGTTTGTACACAATACATTAACCATAAACCTCTCAATATTCAAGTGCGATGGTTTGCCGGTATGGCGGACTAATTTTAATATGATTGACGTTTGAAGAAACGCCAATTGCTGTATGAGAGAGGCTTGCTCACTTGTGCAGATTGGGAAAACGGATTTACATATAACTTCGTAAACCTAAATATGTCAAACGTGGATACATTCAAGTTTACTACTAAGGCATGTTTAAGAGTTTTTAAACAAGCATTCGTTAAATTGTTGGTAACAGTATGTGGCGTCAAAACAAACGCCATTTAAGACGATAGTCGATGCACTTTGTCAATTTTATCTTTTCTCATTGGTTGGAAGTTGAATGTATGAGACAGCAATTGTGCATATACAACGTGACGTCATTGCATTTGTGTAAGTACGACTCGGGAAGAAAAATGTCAACTAAAAATGAAATAGTGCGCCGTAAATCAGTCTGTTTTTCGTTCAATCTTATACGGAGTGTACGCTTCCTGGCAGAAGTATCTTTCACAGTCTGGTAATGCCGGCCACAAACTATACAAGAAAGAGATCGCCCTAGGACGACTGAAGATTATAACTGACTGAAGAGGACACTGTCCATGAATTTGTTAAACGTAAACCAGTCGAAATTTCGCATAGTTTAAGGGTGTGTAAACAAGTGTGTTTGTGGTATTTAGATTCGTGCATTTTTACGTATCTGTATTGTTGTCTTTGTATTAATACAGAGTTAAAATATAAATAAATATACCGGTATTAAAAAACAATAGCTCAAAATATCAATCATACAGTGCTGCATTGCTTTATAAAGGAAAACCTCAAACAATGCCGACGTTCGTTCACGATCTTACACTGTTTATGGCCTTGTAGCAATAACATGTAGTTGTATAAATACAACCTAAACATAAAGATAGTATGTATGCAATCCAATTAGCATTAAGGATTACACTTATAACGCGCCATTATGAATATAAAACGCGACTGCATGACAAAAAGATGATGAGAATACAAAATAAATCTGTGTAATCACAAGTATGTTGCGCATTTTCATCATCGTAATATCACATTGCGGGGTTATTTCGTTTTCATGATCGTGCTGTCGCTTTAGATATCATTACCAAACTGTCGCGTTATCATCATCAGACTGTCGCGTTATCATCATCAGACTGTCGCGTTATCATCATCAGACTGTCGCTTTAACATCATCCGACTGTCGCGTTAACATCATCGTACTGCCTCCCTATCATCGTCAGACGAACGTACTGTCACGTTGACGTCATCGTACTGTCTCGTTATTATCATTAGATGATCGTACTGTCTCGTTATCATTATCAGACGATCGTACTGTCACGTTAGCATAATCAGACGAAATATCGGGTTATTATCATCGTACATCCCGTCTTCGTCATCAAACTGTCGCGTCGTTATCACTTGTGTACCCTTATGTTATCATTATCGTACTGTACCGTCATAAACATCATAAACATCAGACTATTGCATTATCATCGTCGCACTGTCACAATATCGCCATCGTATTGTCATGTTATAATCATCGTACTACCCCGTCATCATTGGACCATTTCTTTATCATGGTTTTACTAACGTATTATCATAATCATATTGTTATTCAATCAACATCGTATTGACCCTTATTCATCATCAGACTTTCGCATTATCGAAAGTGTGGGTTTTCACATACGCCTGTCGGCTCTCTCTAAATTGCATTCATGATATTCGCGCTCATCGTTTAATTTAATCTGCAAATGGCTACATTTGTGTGGATAAATTGTAGATATTGTTTAAATGCTAAGGCAACACGTTGTATTGAGCGTTTTAAGGCGAAGATCCAAGTTTAATGTGTTTGTATGTGTTTGCTCAATACAATGTACGTGTGTGTTAAGAAAACTTCTTATGTGTCACACTGGTTGGCAATTGGTTCCCTGCCATAAATGGAGGACCGTATTTTATTATAAAATTGCTGGGGCAGCTGACGTTTCATGTTATGTGTATTTGGTTTCAACATTATTGAATGACATTTTCCATGAACTCATTTAATAATCGAAGTTGCAAACTTCAAATTATTTCAACTTGACAAGCGAACACAAGTGTAACATGATCGTGGAACAAAATAATCTCGCTATCTGCGACGGGTAATAATGTGGACGTCAATGACTGCGATTACTTTAAACATCTCATAGTCAAATATAATACCATTGTCTTACAAAATAATCGACACAAACGCTCGGGTAATAAATACAACTTTATGCGTATGTATTTAGATTTTCCCTGCTATTATACTTATCATCCGTAATCGAAACTTTGTGCTTTGTTTTATGTTGGCGCAGAACCTCATTTGCAAGACCTTAATTAATGCATATGATATATGTGGTGAGACCATCTATTTTATATTGTAAGTTTGTTTCGCCATTTAATTAAAACGTGAGATGCGTTAAGAAATATTTCCTTTTTTGCACATTCGCATTTTATATCAGTACTACTATGGGGTTGTCGTACATATTGCTTATATCGGGCATATCACGTGTTAAACATAAAATAAGATACACATGGAGGTTTATATAAACACATCTCCTCTATGGTGAGTTATATTTACTTTAGAATTCTATTAAACAAATCTATACGAATTACGGTACATGGCAGTCGGGACATGAATATGTTTTTATCATTGTAAGTCGTATATGTGTTTACGTTTAAAATTACTTATGCAAATGAGAAGCAACTAGCACTGATATCATATTAAGCCGTCATGTACCACTTTGCTAGTATTTTAAAAAGTACCAACAAGAGAATACCCAACTCGCGGGGTTTTATTTCCTCTCCAGTCACTAGGAGTATATTGATTCATGATGTATTCTTTTTTGAGACAGGTACTTAGTCCAATGCGCAACATACTGTTTGTGATAACTTCGTGTGTATGTCCATGCAGTTGACATGAGAAACATTTATTGTGTTTGATTTTGACGATATGAAGTGTGTCATTGACATTTGAAGGTGTGACAGGGCTATATTACATTTCATTGCATATACGCCTTGATGTATGGTTCATTACAGGATCTGTCGTCGCTGTACAGAACATTACATGCACAACTAATGAACTGAAGGACAAATGCGAAGACAACTGCTGCTGGGAGGAAGTGCACCGATATATCTACTGCTGTATCAAAGATACCGTGTATGTATGATTGGTAGTTAAGAAATGTCACTTAAGAATTTGACAAATGTAGATTGAAAACATGATCAGGAAACAAGTTAATGGATTATAGCCCTTAATTCGAAAGGGTACTGTTCACACATGTTCGTGTTTTTGTACGCCCATATTATGTTAACAGTAGATTGGGCTGGTGTATGGGTGTTCAGGCGGGGGAGGGGGAGAGTAATCTTAGCCCGAAGCTAAGCGTTGTACAACATGAATGTATTTTCAAATATATTGGCGGAGGTGTTTTAGCATAATGAGATGGACTGCAAACATGTATTAGAGTGTATTAGTAACGCCGTCTATGACGCTAAACACATATGCTCCCAATTACCGAATCGCTTTATAGTGTACCATTTGCTTGATAAGGGTATACATGTATGCATTTTCATGAATTGTCCATTGACGAATTCATATTGCTAACGTATGTGGTATTCATTTGTGCTAATAAGCTCTATATACAATTGAAAACTTGTTTCTAGATTGGTATTACGAAATGTTTCAATATTGAAATTGTGTTACAAGATACCGTAAGGCTTGATTGGTCACTTGCCACAAATACACGACTTTTCAGTGATGATCAGAATGATATCATGTTTATGCACCTGTAGTTTCAGTTCGTTTATAGTTAAAACTAATTACATGATTGTTTGAAACCATGCACTGGTACTAGAAATAAAATTAGATTTAAAATAAAAACGAACCTATTGTTTTCTTCAATAAGTACCTTTAAAAGAATGCCTCGTTCATTTGATACACTGTTTAAAATGAGTAAAGACAATATCATCATATTACTACAAGAGAGTGTTTGTATATATTACATGGGCTTGTGTGAAACTTATGTCTCTCATTTCAAAACAATATGCGATAAGATACTATATCTGGCTTACTTTTGTTATTTGATGTCCTGTTATGTATTAATATGTATATAATATGGTTAATATAATATGGTTAAAATGTCAAGTGAACAGTATACTTTCACACAAGGAATGACTTAATAGTGTACAATCAAACACAGTTACATCTTTTTATATTTAAATGAGCATATAAATCTATTTAACCTAAGTTATATACGAAGAATTAATGTATCGTGTTTTTACAGTCATATTTATCTAGAAGCAATACTATGAGTAAAACTGAGTACCGTCATGCGAAAATCGGTCTTATGCCATATCCAATCGTGCAGCTTGGTCTTGAGCGACACTGTCCGCTATTAAATCACGCATGGTTTCGCGGTATCTTATAAGACAGGGTATCTATTGGCCTGACTGTACGAATTATCAAGCTGGTCTGGAGATACGCTGACCGAATTCGACATTAGGCTCATTTTTGCATGACGCGGCTCAAATATTCTGAGACATGTACAAAATAACATTATCGGCAAAGTATACCTATCGTTACAAGGATCTAGTGAGAATCGAACTTTGCCTTATAGAAATCGCACATTTCAATGTCCATTTACAATACAAAGTTACCGTTTTCAATAGAACAGATGCGCATCAGGGCATTTCATGTACATTTTTAAGTGGCGATTTTACCGTTACTACTGATTTTCTTGCGCTTACGATACCTGTTCTCTGGACAAACTTTTCTGATATTAAAAACGAACGTTGTTTACGCCTTTATAAAAAAGGTACGCAATTGTAAACAATGATTTCATTTTAGTTGGTTGCATCAAAACATTAAAATTTTATTGTTTAAATAAACGTATTTTCCGGAAATTCTCGCACAATATTAATTTACTGACCGTGTATCCTACGCACCGTGCGGGCTCAATAAGGGGCCGTGCAATTCGAGTTATCATATTGTTCGTACCGTATCGCTGAGTTTAGCAGCTTTCTGTGAAAGCTTGGCTTAATTCATGTGCGTTAAGTGTCATCCCATATAAGCATGTGCAGTCCGCCAATCTGGGACGACACTTTTCGCTTGTATTGAAGTTTTCGTTTTAAGAAAGTCTCTTTTAAATGAAAATCCACATTAGGCGTAAAGTATCATCCCTAATAAGCCTGTGCGGACGTCACAGGCTAATCTGGGACGACACTTCACGCACATGGATTTAGCCCAGTTATCACAGAATGCGACTCATGTTTATTAGCACTGAGACCGAGGCGGTGGCCTACGCGGGGGTGGCTGTTGTCAGCTTCGTCTTCCTCGTCCTACTCCTGGCCACTATCGTCTACTGTACCTGTTGGAAACGACTCACATCTAAACCTCTTGATGACGGTAAGGTACCGTGTTTTAGGCATTAAGATGTTTCGGTATGGCGATTTGTATATGTGAGCCTCGCTCTGTGAAAACGGTTTTATTGTTGTGCGTTAAGTGTCGTCCCAGATTAGATTGTGCAGTACGAACAGGCTAATCAATGACCACATTTTCCACTTGTATGGTATTTTGTGTTTGAAGCACGGTTCTTCTTTAAGTTAGCGAAAAAGTTAGGCGGAGAGTGTCGGTCTGCACATGCTAATCTGGGACGATCCTTTACGCACACGAGTTAAACCCCGTTTTCCCAGAGCGTGGATCATATGTTTTTTGTGTACATGAGTTGCATATGAAAACAACCACTGGTTAATATGTTTGAGCTACTTTTGACATTTAACTCTTTGTGACAAATAAACATGTTGTTGTTTGACTGCGCTTCTTCTGTCATAACATACGATACGTCTATAGTAAAGCCTATTATACACTTTCTTGCGTGTTAACGATTATATTATTACGTTTCTCTCAAGTATGCAAAAGCTTAAGTCGCATTCACAGGGCTCTTATTAATGACATATTATTTTAGCACCAAAGATTGATCATACGACATTATTCCAATGCTACTTTACAAGGTAATTATCCGATGAAGACGTTTCAACCAACATATGGGGTCGTTCTTGAATCACAGCCACGAACCCAAGCCCGATACACCTTGGACTACGACGAAGTCAACATGCATTCGCAACCGGGGGCTGGTGCAAGCGGATATACTGCATCGAGGAGTATGGCGGAAGTGAATATGGGCTAAATTGCGTTTACAGAAATACTAGACGAAGAGTTGGAAAGTGTATCTATTTAGACAATTCGGTATTGTGTTATTTCACAAAATATCAACGTTAAGAATGCATTAGTGTACAGTAACCGCGAAAGCAGATCCGCTGAATTTTCGAATAGATTGAGGAGTTCTTATCATAAAAGTAGAAAACACAAGTAGCCGTATGTAGTTTATTAATTGCATTTACGAATGAAAGCATGCAATGATTTATACCATTCATTTCGACGCATTTCTGTTTTGGGTGCAAGGCAGTTAGTGTTAATATGTGCAATATTATAATATTATTTATTGAAACTGTAACGAAGCAACATATAATATATGCACACATGTTATAACCTAAAGGTCCATTTTGCCCAGTTTAAACCCACCTTTCTGATATATATAATTATTGTCAATATGTAATGCTATTATATTAATCATTTTCTTCGAGAGTAAAATCACGTTAAAACAATTAAATGGCAGCGTTAAAAAAGCGAAATCTGCAAATTGTGTACATTTGTTCAGTACTGTTGTTGTTCAAGTACCAAATTTGGATAAATCTCATACGCAAAAGCCGTATTTACACATTTGTAACAGTATATTTTTTTATCCTACGAGCTGACTGTTAATAGTGCATGTAAGAACGAACACTGCTATATGTTTTGTAACGATAGCTGTGTAGAACATGTGATTTTTATCAATTTAAGTTTGTTCTTAGATTGAGCCAGATATAATTTTCAATGAAACGCAGATACCACAACATCTTATATATATATATCCCTATTATTGTTTTGACAGATTTCTGTTCAGGCCAGTTTATGTAAATTTAAAAAAAACTGGCTCGGTTGAACTTATTCATGGTTGCTGTTTTGTTGAACCTTCCTTTTTTCCCCCTACCGGTTTTACCGGAGGGGACTTATGGTTTTCGCTCCGTCAGTCAGTCAGTCAGTATGTCATACTTTTCTGGATTATGCGATAACTTTAAAAGTTCTTCATATTATTTCATGAAACTTGAAACATGTATAGATGGCAATATTGACATTATTCACGTCTTTTCATTTTGTCCATACGTCAAAATTTTGGTTGCTATGGCAACAAATATATATATATATATATATATATATATATATATATATATATATATATATATATATATATATATATATATATATATATATAGTATGTCTGTTGAATAAAAAAACATGAGCTTTCAGACACAGAGCAGAGAGCTAACCTAGTAATTTTTGTTGATAGCAACATGTATTTTGTTAGTAACGCACACAGGAACGCTACCTACACACTGACTTCTTAAAAAAACGTCTTTATCTAAATGCAATATATTCAGCGAAAATTTTATTTTTATTTTCAGCATAAATAATCTTGAGCCAACAAACCCAAAATTATAGTTCACACTTGTTTTCCAAACGAACATGTATACAACAATAGCATACAAGAAATGTGTCTTACAGTCAAAAGTTTACAACTTATGTTTAATGCAGTACTTTCTTGCGACACAAATTTAAAGTGGCAATTCAATATTGTACTTATATGTATGACAATAATGACCGAAGTCAATATTAACTATCGATAAAGATATCAAGTTCGATACAGAAAAACGGTCTCATGGTTAGATATTAAATGTTTTAGCAGAGATAAATAGTGAGACTCTACTTATTGTCACTATGTTCAGAACCGTAGACCGGTAATAACGTCCGCATATTAATCTTTTTAACCATCAATAACTCCTTTTTAAACAAAGCGCCTGTTTTAAGCATCGATAAGCTTTTTTCAAGCGAGTTTAATACGCAACACTCGATTTGGTTCAATCCTTCTTTTACTGAACACATACTTAAAGAGCATTGTTCACAGCTGATCGAATACAGACCTATTGCTCATTTTCTTATCAATTCTTTAATCATTTATAAAAATAAGGTAGCATGCGGTAAATATATTGCTGTCAACTACACATATGTGTTTACCTTATGACGGATCCCTATGCAAGTCACAGTACAAAAATAACAAATGTGTTTGTTTGGATTTTATAATGCTACTTAAATAACATTTAATTCAATACACTGTTATGCATCATGTATGTCTCTGTACTGTTCGTTAACGATTTACCTGGGTCAGTATTCTCGCTCATAAACGGTTTAATATCATAAGTTGTTATAAACAATATACTCAGACCAGAGGTTCACTTTATGCAATCGAGTGTCACCTTAAAACACTATAGCGCATCCGTAATAACGATAACGACGGTTTAATCAATAATGCAGTTGATGGTTGAGTTTGCGTTTATTCAATAATATCACACAATATTATAAGTATCTCATTATTTTTCTGATAAATTTTTAACGTTTCTTACTAAAAGCAACGACCATCATGTATTTCGGTTTTCATTTTGACACTTGCATGCAGGCGGTACGTAATTACATCGGTGAATAGGTTTCAGACGTCATAATTGAATCGATTTATACTCAAAGAATGTCTGTTATAAGTCGTTTGAAGGGCATGTCATTGTATCCATGAGGTATTCGTATCTCGTGATTTCTGATGCATCATATTAAAGATTGCAATTGCCATACTAATGATGCATTGAACGGCGATAAAAACTTCGAAAGCTGCAATTATGAACCTAACTTTCTTAATGTTTTCTTTCTTAATCATCATCATCATCATCATCATCATCATCATCATCATCATCATCATCATCATCATCATCATCATCATCATCATCATCATCATCATCATCATCATCATCATCATCATCATCATCATCATCATCATCATCATCATCATCATCATCATCATCATTCAGGGGTTCTGAAATATTTTATGAGTCTACTTGTCCACGGACAAGTTGGACCCACACATTCACTTGTCCGTACCAAAGAAGTACTTGTCCGTACTTTTAAGATAAATAAAGGAAAACATCATAACTAATTAAGCAAATAATACAAACATACACTTTTGTTAAGTTCATAGTTTTATTTTATACATAGTTAACTTGAAAATACAAGCAAGATGTGCAAACAATAAGAACACGTTGAAGTCACACATGATACCATCTCGGATATTTAATAATCTCAACATGACTAGAAAATTCACTTGAAATAAAATAATAAGTATTTAATTATCTGCTTATTAAGGAAACTCCTTACAAAGTTTACATTTACACACACCGGTAACGTTTTCAATCCAAGGACATTCAATTAGCCAAGACTCAACAAATTCTCATTTCCGCTTGGCGTCGTATGCTTTATCATATTCATACTTGGCTTTTCTCTTCTTTTCTGAAGCCGAACTGATTTTATCATTGGT